>NC_056730.1:28445002-28745002 GCF_019279795.1 Protopterus annectens | reverse complement strand
GGTCCGACGTCGGCTGATGTCGCATTTCTCTCCGACGTCAGAGCGACTGGAGTACATAAGCATCAGCCGACACCATTTTCTCCAGTCTTTCTTGCCGCGCGGTGCCCGAAGCAGAAGCGGTTCGCAAGTGCCGGTCGGTCAGCTCCTGTATTCTACGATACCGAAGTCATCAAAAAAGCTAAGTACCCCGTTGGGGACCTTTTCTTGCCTCAGCCGATGTCAGAAATTACTGAAAAAGTTAACAATTGTCTTTTTTGTGGTAAACAAATACCTCATAAGGATTTCCACTCTTACTGCCTCCCTTGCCTGGGCCCAGACCACGACGTCTCGGCCTGTGTAGCCTGTGCTCGCTTCAACAAGCGCACTCTCAGGCGCCGGGCGGAGTTCGCTGAAGATTTTTTCGGCAATAAATTTGCTTACACCATGCCGTCGGATCTTCCGACATCGCAAACTCCCAAAAAACGAAAAGACCGGGACCGACATCCTCGGCCCGCGTCTACCACCGACTCCACGCCAAAACCTAGCGCGAGTGCTCCGGTTCCCTCTGAGACGGTCTCTCCATCGCTCCGAACCGAAGACACCGCATTACCGACGACTCCGATTCCAGATATTACTCTGACGCCAGTTATAGACTTTCCTCCGGATACCGAAACCGAGGAAATGCCCGAGACCATTGCTGTAGACAAGGTCACTCTTGCACGTGGAGCTGCCAGGCCTCCTATGGCCATGTCTATTAAGGCCTATACTAGGGCTAAGGCAGCCAGCAAAACAAAGCATATTGCTTCCAAATCCTTACCTCAGCCGACTCCGGAGACACAAATTATGTCCATGGCTGCTGGTTTAATTTCCATGATCAGAGGTTCACAGGCCCATCCTGAGAGAGCATCCCAGCCTCCTCCTGATAAAAGGCCCCGGGTTGAACCCTCTGACCCTTCTCCTTCTGATGAAGACTCTGAGGGCTCTGTCCACTCTGATAGCCAGGAAGAGCTCTTCCAGACCTATGAGGACTCGGATGCAGAAGATTCCATACCTTCGGCCTCCCCTCCTGAGGATATTTCTTTTGGGGAAGTTCTGCACACCATGAGGGAACATTTCAAGTGGCAGGGTCAGGAATATTCTGATTCTAGGAAACGCCTTAGGACTTTCCTTAAGAAGCCTCAGCACAGGCCCTTAGCTATTCCTCCTGTACTTGATGTTCTGGATGATTTGTATTCTGATTCTAGTGCTACCCTGATTCTCTTCCTCCTGCTCCAGCCAAGCCAGACAGGTATTACAGGGTCCCAGAAACTCATTCCCATTTATTCAGGGCCCATACTGCTGATTTGGAAACTATTTCACAGGGGCCTAAAGGAGTTTCAGCCTCCACCTCAAAAATCCTTTGCCCTCCAACAGGGAAGCAAGGTCATTAGAGAGATGGGGTAAAAAGGTTTACACATCCACTACCTTATCTATGAGAGCTTTAAATTGCCTTTTTCATATGTTCCAATATCAGGATTATCTCTTAGAAGATTTACAAAAAACATTAGCTTCTCCTGATCCTTTAGACAGGAAGACTTTGCAGAAAGCTGTACATAACACTCAGCAAGTAAGCAATCACTTCCTGCAGTGTGGATATGATGCACTGGAAGCTTCATGTAGGGCAGCTATGACAGGGGCAGTGATGCGGAGACATGCTTGGTTAAAAGATCAACCTCTGCCAGATCATGTAAAAGCAAAACTTCTGGATGCACCTTTGGAAAAGAACAAGCTTTTTTGGTGCAAATGCTAAGGATGTGTTAAAGACCATCGAAGAAAAAGCAAAATCAGTTCAGACTGTTAAAGATTTCCTCCAGGTTCAACCACCCAGATTCAGTAGGAATTGGCCTTCAAAAAACTGGTCCTTTCCTAATCCAGAAAAGTTTCAATGGGGTAAGAACAGACGTGGCCGAGGAAGAGGCCAATACAGAGGCCCTTACAGGGGACGACAATGGCAGCCAGGAAACCAAAGAAGTGATGCAGGGGTTTCATCTGCCCAACAACCTCAAACTCAATGACTTTCCTCTACTACCGCCTACCAGGGAACAACTAGAAGCTCCCTTGGGCGGGAAATTATCTCTGTTTGCAGAAAACTGGCACAGACTGACAAAGGACAAATGGATTTTGGACATTATAGGCCGAGGGTACAGGTTTCATTTTCATACCTTACCAAGAAAACAAGGCATGCCAAATCTACCACAACATCAAAGGGCAGAGGCTATCAAGCAAATCACTCTGCTGACTCGAATGAAAGCAATAGAAAGAGTTCCACAACAAGAACAAGAACAGGTGTTTTACTCAAGACTGTTCCTTGTTCCAAGAAAAGAATCTCAATGGAGACCAATACTGGACTTGTCCGCATTAAACACCTTTCTCATAGTACCAAAGTTCAAAATGCTGACTCTACAGCAACTCCTTCCCATGCTGGGCAAGGAGTCGTGGCTGATTACTCTGGACCTCAAGGAGGCATACCTGCATGTCCCTATCAGACACAGCTGCAGAAGATACCTCAGATTTCTTGCAGGGCCAGAGCATTATCAATTATCAGCATTGCCATTTGGCTTATCTACTGCGCCCAGAGTATTTACAAAATGCCTGGCTTCAGTAATTGCTCATTGCAGGCTCCAGGGTATACAAATTTACCCGTACCTGGACGACTGCCTCATACAAGCGGACGACAAATTGATGTTGACAAAAAACCTGGATTATGTCATACGATTACTTTAAGCTCTGGGATACACAGTCAACTTCCAAAAGTCAAGACTGCAGCCATCCCAGCAAATAATCTTCTTAGGAGCCAAACTAGACACAGCCTCTCAGATGGCTTACCTGACAGAAGCCAAGCAAGAGAAGTTAACTCAATACTTCAAAGGTTTAGCAAAACTCACCCAGATGACTGCAAGGAGATTCCTACAGGCCCTGGGTTACATGGCATCCTGCATTCTACTGGTTCCATTAGCAAAACTACACATGAGAAAGCTTCAATGGTACCTAAAAATTATTTGGTCTCAACACAGCAACAACTTGGAGACAATCATACCACTCATTCCATGCCTACAAAAGGAATTCCTATGGTGGGCCTCGGTGAGCCAGGAAAACACAGGTATGTCATTCAAAAAACCACAGATAACACAGACCATGACTACAGACGCCTCAGACCTTGGATGGGGCACATGGAAGGCAGGTGTATACAAGGACAATGGTCTCCAAAGGAAACACATCTGCATATAAACCAAAAGGAAATGCTGGCAGTAATGCATGCTATCGAGGTTTTTCAACACCAACTCCAGCAAGGCCATCTAATGATACGGACAGACAACACCACTGTGATGTGGTACATAAACAAGCAGGGGGGCACCCACTCTTACCCCCTTTGCAGACTGACAATGCAGCATTGGGAGAAGTCACTGAGTCTAAACATCCAGTTACAATCCCAGTTTGTTCCAGGAAAAGACAATGTGTTGGTGGACAGCCTAAGCAGGAATTTCGCAGATCCACACGAGTGGAGGTTACATCCGAAGGCTTTCAGACAACTCACTTCGACATGGGGCAAAGTGGACCTATTTGCCTCTCACCTCAATCATCTTCTACCAAAATTTTGCAGAAGGACATACCATCCAAAGGCTTGGAAAATAGATGCCCTTTCATTCAACTGGAACTCCCTAGCAATCTATGCATTTCCACCTCTGCCACTGATGACCTCAGTATTACTAAAGATCAAAGCAGAGAAGCCCAAGGGAATCATAATAGCTCCGGATTGGCCAAGGCAACACTGGTACCTGCTACTACGGAGCATATGTCACACCAGGAGGTGGGCCCTCCCTCAGTGGCCTCTACTTTTGACTCAACACAACTTCGAAACACTGCATCCAAACCTTCAGACACTGCAGCTAACAGCCTGGGAGATCCCATAAATAACTTCAGCTTATCTCTCTCCAAGGAAGTTCAGCGGATACTAACAGAGGCTCGAAGACCATCCACTAGAAAGGTTTACTTAGCAAAGTGGAAAAGATTCAGCAATTGGAATACCAGCAGGGGTCATGATGCATCATTACTGAACATCCCACTCATCTTGGAATATTTGGCAGATATGTTACAGAGCGGCCTCTCATATTCTTCAATAAAGATACATGCATCTGCTATTTCAGCTAGATACAACACTGATCCTCCTGTTTTCTCTCACCCCTTACTAAGACAATTCCTCAGGGGAATCAAGAACATTAAGCCACCAAGAAAGGCCCCAGTGCCAGCCTGGGACCTCAATTTTGTCTTAGAGAAACTGACTCTACCTCCTTTGAGCCAGCAGCTTCAGTTGACTTGCAATTTCTCTCATGGAAAACAGCTTTCCTGTTGGCAATTACCTCAGCAAGAAGGGTTTGGAGCTACAGGCCCTAATGGCAATACCACCCTTTATTATTTTCCACAGAGACAGGGTTTCATTAAGGACCAACCCTACTTTTATGCCAAAGGTGGTATCTAGGGTTTCTCTAAATCAAGCCATTCATCTGCCTGCTTTCTTCCCCAATCCTGAGAATAAGGGGGAAAGACTTTTGCATACCTTGGACATTCATAGACAACTTCGATACTACCTGGACAGAACCAAGGCCAGTAGGAAGTCTGAACAGCTTTTTGTAGCTTACGCCCCTGCAGTCCAAGGGAAAGCAATTTCAAAACAGACTATTTCTAAATGGATTGGACATTGCATCAGATTCTGTTATTCCTTTCATGGGAAGACTGTGCCAGCCTATGTCAGACCACATTCCACCAGAGCTACAGCAGCCCTGCAAGAAACTGGCGTCGGCTGATGCTTATGTACTCCAGCCGCTCTGACGTCAGAGAGAAATGCGACATCAGCCGACGTCGGACCCAGACTTTGGAATCCGGCCGACCGAGGGCTGCCTGAGGCAGGACAACCCACATGTTATGACTGCAGTTGCATGTCTATCGGACATCTACATTTATGATAGGTACAAAACTGTACTTTTACTAATGTACGGATAATATCAATAAAGTTTTTATTAAATATTTCACTGATTTCAACTGGGCTTTTTTCTGGAAATAGAGATTAGTTTTGGGTGCTGCCAGGATTTAGTAATGAGTTGACAGATTTCCAGAAAAGTCTGGAATTATTACTGTGAGTGTTTATTTGTTGAGGGAAGGTAAGTCTTTTTGTCCTAATTAATGACCTGTTTTGCTTTGTTTGTAAGTATTTTGAAGGCAGTTTCATTGGGTGGGGTCTTATCTTTTCTCCATTTGTGCCATGCTCGGTCTCTTTTAATCAGTAACACCATTGTCCCCCACCCACCCTCCCACTGATGTAGTTTTAAACTCAACTGTCTTTCTAGTTACCTGCCCCGCATGTTAATATGACCGCATATTTCCTTTCTCCTTTCGTCAGCACAACATTATCATTTTTTAAATTTATTGGCCATCCCGCTGTATTCCATAGAAACAGAATACAAAATGAACACCCCTTCCAATCCATCTTGCTCTTTTAACATTAATTGCTCTCCACTTAGATAGCTAAAGCTTAAGTTACCCCCTCTTTCATATCTGACTGCTTAGTGTACAGTGCAACTCTTAGGATATTAACCAATTTTCCATCTTACCTTTAAAATCTGCAACATCTACTCCCAAGACGAGCAGTTACTGGAGAGCCCACATTCTGCCTGTCAGTAGTCATCTTGGGATTAGTGCGTCTGTTTAGCTCGTGGTGAGAGAAGGAGCATAGGAACATTATTTCCTGGAGAGTGCTGATCACCAGAAAGCCTAATAACTGATTCGTAGGTGCCAGCTTGGAATTTTCACTTATATTTTGTTCCTGGTGAGAGAGAGAGAGAGCAGAATGCGTTGATTTCTGACTGTTTCCGATTGGCAGTGAGAGTCTGTATTTGATCTTCTTGATTGGTCTAATTGCTACTCAAGGCGTCTACCAGAAAAAGTCTACAGCAAGCCTAGAGACCCTTGCATCATCTGGGAGAAGATTGTTGATCTCCAAAGAGCTTGTGGCCTGCTTCTAATCTTGAGATTGGTGCTAGTGTTTTGCTTCTAATGTGAGAAAGAGGCAAAGGAGCATTGTATCCCAGCAGTGTGAAGCTGTGGTGAGACCAGCAGTAGCCATTCAGACAAATCTTCTCTTTCATCGTTCCTGACAAAGCTTATTTCTTTTCAGTAAGTACTGCTTGATTTGTTATTGAAATGCCTTCTACCAGCACCTACAGGACTGCATGGATCAGGCAATCCCAAACAAAACTAAGACTCTCTGTACCAAAGGCAAGCGTCCAGTCTGGTGGACCTCAGCCATAAACAAGCTCTACAACAAAAGGAGGAAGCTACTACAAGATAGAGCAAAATCCTTGAAAGGTAAGACACCTTTGATCATTATAAGTAAAAAAACTAAGAGCTCTCATAAAATCATCCAAGGCAAATTTTGAGAGAAAAATCGCCAAGGACTCTAAAGAGAATCATAAGGCCTTCTTTAGCTATGTTAGAAACGAGGAGGGAACTCCCAGATATGCTCAGAATTAGTTCAAAATGATGTGAAAATTACTGAACCTACACACATTGCCAACATACTGGCTGACAGGTTCAGTGCAAACTTCTCCCCTCCCCAAAAGGAGAGATATCTATTCCAGAGGATTGTAGCCCCCAAACATCTCCAACGCCCAGGTGAGAACTGCCCTCACTAAGGCAAAAACACAGCATCCATGGGACCGGATGGTGTCCCCGGCTGTGTGCTTCATGAACTCAACGAGGAATTAAACCCACAGTTAGGACAGCTGTTTAATCTTAGCCTCACCTCAGGATATGCACTCCAAGGAGTGGCGCACGGCACTGTGGTCCCACTTCATAAGGGCGGTGCCTCCACAGACCCTGGAAATTACCGCCCCATTAGCTTGACAAGCCTTATCTGCAAAGCCATGGAGAGGATCATAATGGAACTCATAAATAAAGACATAGGGAACTTGCAGACTTTGGATCCAACCCAGTTTGGCTTTGTCAAAGGCAGATCCTGCCTCTTAAACTTGGTTGACTTTTTCGAGACAGTCACCAAGGCCATTGACGAGGGAAAGGCAGTCCATACAGCCTACCTCGACCTGGCAAAGGCCTTCGACACAATACCCCACTCAGGTATCATCGAAAAACTCATCAGCTTGAATGTAAACCCATACATCACAAGATGGGTTGCAAACTGGCTTAGTGACAGAACCCACAGGATCAGAGTTGCTGGAGCCATGTCAGACTCAAAGCCTGTCACAAGTCGTGTCCCACAGGGCTCAGTCCTGGGTCCACTCTTGTTCGGCATCTACTTTTCTGAAGTACAAGCAAACACAGGAGGGTTATGGCTGACAAAGTTTGCAGATGACTGCAAACTGGGCGCCATAGTCGAAAACACATCTGACACAGATATCCTCCAGAAGGGCCTCACAGAAAAGGATAACTGGTGCCAGAGCCATGGCCTGAAGTTAAACGCCAAAAAATGCATAGTCATACCCTTCGGGAAAAACAAGGTTACCCCTAGCTACCATATAGGTGGCAATCCACTGAGCACAGAAAAAGTCATCAGAGATCTGGGGACCCAGGTTGACAGTAGCCTTCGCTTGACACTCATGTTGCTAAAGTAGTTAGGAAAACCTTCTATATCACCCACCTGATCATGAAGGGATTCACATCTAGATCAAGGGAGGTCATCGCCCCTGTACTCATCACTCATTAGACCTATGATTGAGTACAATGCCCGCTCGAATGTATCTGACCAGACACCTGCTGCAGCTTGAAAGGCCCCAAAAGTTCCTCACCAAAAGGATAAAGGGTCTCAAAAATATGTCTTATGCTGCCCGACTGAAAGAACTCCAGCTCTATTCAGTCTCATACCGCTTGCTTAGAGGTGACCTGTGCCTGACATATAAGGCCATGTCAAACCCAGATTTGATGAATATGCTTCACCTCAAAAAAATCTAGATCCCTCAGAACCACAAGGGCGGGAGACTTAAACCTTGACACGGTTATAAATAGAACGTGCTGGAGGGACAGATTCATCACCCAGAGACTCCCTATGCTGTGGAACAAAATCCCGGTACATGTGAGGCAGAGCACCTCTCTGGCCTTGTTCAAGAGGAATCTTGACCAATGGATGGGAGATTGCAGATATACCCCAGGGATTACTTCAGTGTCACTGCTTGACAGAGGCGCAGCAAAATGATAGGCATAGTTTTTATTCAAACTAACGGGGTGGCGAAAGCCACATAACTATGGGCTAGGCTTATAAATGCCCTTGGGCAGATAGCCTAGTATGAACCTATGAACCTATAACCTAACTTCAGAGTATCTCCCTAAATACTTCATCTACAAATCATCAGGGTGTACTTTTTAGTTTTCCCTCAAGTGGTTGGCAATGCCCTGTATAGGTGCTGACACTTTGAAATTTCACCACTACCTAGTTGCACACAGGGCAGCTAGTTTGCAGTGACAGGTATTGCCCCCAGAGTTGCAAGCCAGATTCCCGGACATCACTTTACATTTTCACTTCAACCATCTAGTCGATAAAAAAGGGTCTGTTGCCATGAATATGAATGTTGCTGGATATAGACACCCTTAAGGCAATGTAGAAATTGACTCATGTTTACTCAACACCAGTTAATTCTCAAACAAGCTGATATGGTATGTGAGGGATGTATTTACACGATGTCACTGGAGGCTAAGCTCTCACATAAAAGCACTCCTAATGTCAATTGGATTGTCAGAAGTACACATACTGCCTCCATCGCACACAGTTCAAAGCAGACGCATAGACCTGTGTAAGTTGAGGCACTTAAATATAACCTTTCTAAATCCCAAAGGCCTGCTAGATTAAGTACACTTAACAAATACCCTCAGCAGCTCCAAATGCACTCTTTCAGAACAACAACCCACATCAGTACATGAGGTGGGAGGTTGGCATAATGGTTAAGGTATTTGCCTAACAGAATGTGCAGGGTTTGATTCTCACATGGGGTAATTGCCTGGGCTAAAAATGGCCCACAGAAGCAGATAGCCTAGTACTGATCTATGAACCTACAGCCACATCTCATGGAGCCTTTACTTCTAAGCCCATAGGGCAAGCCATCACACAGTCCAACAATTTGGTCATTGGACCCTCCATTGTGAAGACACACTGATGTCTTTCTCACCAGGCTGAGTAAGGAAAATGTCATTGTCAGTTGCTTTTCAGGGGTCAGGATCTGCCAAACTATGCACCCACTCGTGTCATTGGATCACAAGTACTAGTATGACTCGGTCATAGTTCATGTGGATGTAAATGACTTGAGATGTACTGCCCTAGACTAAATGGAGAGACATTACGTAGATCTCTGAATGTGTCCCAGACTCTTATGAGCCTAGTATTGAGCAGCATTTTACCTTCCCCAAGGATGATGCCACAATATGAACAGAAGATAATTGACTTTAATAATTGTCTTAGTTTCTGGTGTCATTCTAAGGGGGTGCAGTATTTGTCAGCATGGAAGGAGATGGTCAACAGACCGCACCGCTTTGTGAAGAGTGGTCTACACCTCTCCCCTATAGACTTTTCAATATTAGCTAAAACAACATCTTTCCCCATAGTGCTTTTTTTTTTAGCAACGCCAAACTGAAAGTACTTCCAACATAGCAAATCAAAGCCAAGAAAATCTAAAGGTGTTAGTTCTCAATGCTAAGAGTCTAAACCCAAAACTCCAGTCCTTACAAGCTCTCCTCACCCTAGAGAATGGTGACATCTGTGCGATCACTGAGACATGGTTTAGAGCCACAGAGACCACACCAGCACTGCAAGGCTATAAGCCCTTCCACACATTTAGACCAGCTGCTACACATGGGCACTAAAGGTGGAGGTGTCTCGATTTGCATCCAATGTAAATATGCCTCAATACTAGTCAAACAGGACAATGCACTTGAGATTCTCCACATTCAAATCGCCATAGGCAAAATCCTATGCCACTTCCTAGCAAGCTATAGGTTTCCCTGTATGACCTAGGAAATCCGTAACATGTTGGAAGCACGCTTCATCCAACCCAATATCATATTCATGGGTGGCTTTAATTACCTCACTATTGACTGGAAATTATATATTATAGTAAAAGTACAAGCAGAAAGATGCCTAGATTTTGCAAACACAAACTCCCAGGCCAGATTGTCAATACACCAACCAGGGTGGGTGCAAACGTACTGTATCTGGTCCTCACTAGTATGATAGAGTGCTGCACACTCCCTAATGTAATGTCTTCTCTGGTAAGTTAAGGCCACTAGATGGTCTCCTTTGCAGTAAAAATAAGACCTGGAACGCTGTCTAAGTTTGCAGTGTTAGTCAAGTACTCTAAGGCTAACTTCCTACTATTAAGTGATAACCTAACCAAATGTCAAGTCCCTATATACCCTAAGAACACCGCTACGTACACAGAGCTGTTCACTGAAACCCTATACAAGCATGTACTACCCACCAGTTCAGAGCGAACTCAAAAAAAAAAAAAAACAAGCCACCCTGGTGAAATGACAACATCAGTAGGCTGTATAAAAGAAGGAAGAAAATCATGGCAAAAATTAGTAGGTGCAGCACCTGGCAGGATAAAAACATTCTCATCGAACTAAACAAACGGCTAGGGGAACAAATAAAAGTATTTGAAGAAAAATTTGCCACCCAGGCCAAGGGCAACCGCAAGGCATTCTTTAGCTCTGTCCACAACCTCAAAAGCAGTACACAATTGTGTGCAGAGCTCATTGTTAATGGAGCCACCTATACTGAGCCAGAAGATACAGCAAACCTACTTGGTTGACAAACTTTTTACCCGTCTTTCCCCATCAATCTTCCCTCAGGAAATACCATCAAGTATCACTTCCCTTGTTATCACTAAGGGACAGATCCTTAACGCTCTCTCTAAGGCCAAGAGCACTGCATCAATGAGCCCAGACAGTATCCCAGGATGCCTTCTAAATAGCATGAAACATGACCTGTCGGGCTGTCTGGGATTGCTATTTAACTGTAGCCTCTGAACAGGCCTCATGCCTGACAAAGGGAGAACAGCAACAGTCATCCCTCTGCAAAAAGGTGAACTATCTACAGCTCCTGGAAACTACAGAACCATAAGTCTCTCTTGTCTCATATGCAAAGCCATGGAAAGAATTGCCATGGAAATGATCAGTAATGACATTGGAACCCTCCAGACACTGGGCTAAACCCAGTTTGATTTTGTCAAGGGCAGGTCATGCCTACTCAACCTGGCAGACTTCTTTAAGAACATCGCCAAAGCAATGGATATGAGGGCAGAATGGTTTACAGTGCCTATCTTGACCTGGCCAAGGCATTTGACACAATACCCCACTCTCTGGCATTGTTGACAAACTCAAGAGGTTAGCTGTAAACCCTTATGTCACCCAATGAATAGCCAGCTGGCTGGCTGACAGGACCCAGGAAGTTAGAATTGGGGAATCCACTTCTACAAAGAGGCCAGTCACAAGTGGAGACCATCAAGGATGTCTCCTCAGACCTTTTTCTTTTTGGCATTTACTTCTCTGAAGTCAAGGCTAATGTCAGTGGCCTCTGGCTGACTATATTTGCAGGTTACAAATTAGGAGCAGTCATGGAATCCCCCACTGACACACATATTCTCCAAGAAGGGCTGACGCAGACAGATAACTGATGTCAGAGCCATGGACTAAAACTAAATGCCAAGGAAAGCATAATAGTATTCTTTGAGAAGTCATCCACCCCTGATAACTATCATATTGATGACATACCCTTAAGAGTACACACAGTAGTCGGGGACTTGGGGGGACACAGACAGTAAAATAACCTTTGAATGTCACATGTCTACACTAGTGAGGAAATCATTCTGTGTTCTGCAACTTATAAACAAAGGTATGGCATCTAAGTCCAAAAACGTCATTGTTCCACTGTATTCAGCATTCATCAGATATATCATTGATTACAGTGCCCCCTTTGAAATGTACCTAACCAGGCATATCCAACAAGTGGAACGCCCACAGAAATTCCTCACTAAAAGAATATAAGGTATAAGTAACATGTCCTTTGCAGACCACTTCAAGTCTCTATCCCTGTATTCTGTCTCCTACAGACTGTTGAGGGGAGATTTATGCCTGGCATACAAGGCATTTATCAGATCCCCACCCTGCTTGGACCCCTGGATATCCACAAAACAAACTGCACCAGAATTACCCAGTATAAAAACTTAAACCTTGCTTTGATATAAATAGGACCTGCTGGAAAGAGAAGTATGTATCCCAGAGAATACTCCGTCTGTAGAACAGGCTCCCCATCCATGTGAAACAGAGTTCCTCCTAACCCAATCCAAGTGTAACTTGGGTAATGGGATGAGGAACAGGAAATGTATTCCTGGTTTGGCACCTGTCTCTAATGGACACATGCAGTCTGGAAAGGTTCATCTCCCAGGCATCTGCTTGTAAATGTTTCATCTTCCAAGATCCTGCTTGTACTTATCAAGGGTACCAGAACTTGTCAGTGATTTGGGATGCATGACTAGGCTTAAAAAGGCCTTTGTGTTCATAGGTTCATACGTAGGTACTAGGCTATCTACCTAAAGGTATTTATAAGTCTAGCCAGAATGTGTTTGCTTTCGCCGCCCCCTTAAATTAGTTCCCTGTGCCTTTGTCCAGCAGAGCCACTGAAGTGATCTTCGGGGTAAACTTTGTTTCCCATCCACTCGTCAAGGTTTCTTTTGAAGAGTGTTAGTGAGGAGCTCTGGCTAATGGAGATTGAAATCTTGGTCCAAAGCATGGGAAGTCTCTGGGACAGGAATCTATCCCCCCAGCACATCCTATTTATTGTTGTAGTGAGGTTTAGATCCCCAGAGCGTGTGGCTTGAGGGGATAAGGTTTTCTTTAGGTGGAGCATGTCCATCAATTCTGGGTTGGACATGGCCTTGTATGTCAGGCAGAGATCACCTCTGAGTAGGCAGTATGCAACGGAGCACAGCTAGAGTTTCTTCAGTCAAGCTGCATAGGGCATCTGTTTGAGGCCAGTGATCCTCTTGGTGAGGTACTTCTGTGGTCTTTTCAGCTGTTGCAGGTGTCTTGTAAGGTACATCCCAAAACAGGTGTTGTACTCTATGATGGGTCTGATGAGTGATGAGTTGAGAGGTACAGTGACCTCTTTTGATCTGGATGCAAACCCTTTTTGTGATTAGGTGGGCCACGTAGAAAGATTTTCTAACCAATGTGATTTTCAAAGGAGAGATTACTATCTACTTGGGTCCCCAGATCCCTTATTACGTCTTCCGTATTTAGGGGCTACCAACTATGTGGTAGTTTGTGGGTACTTTGTTTTTTCCAAAGGGGATGTCTATGCACTTTTTGGTGTTTAGCTTGAGGCCATGATTTTGACACCAGGTATCCTTCTCAGTGAGACCCTTTTAGAGGTTGTTTTTGTCAGCCGGAGAGTCAATTATAGCCCCTAGTTTGCAGTCGTCTACAAACTTGGTCAGCCATAGTCCTCCTGTGCTTGCCTGTACCTCTGAGAAGTATATGCCGAACAGGAGGGGTCCTAAGAATGAGCCCTGGGGAATGCCAGTTGTAACCGGTTTAGAGTTGGACTTGGCTCCCGCAACTCTCACCATGTGGGTTCAGTCCATGAGCCAGTTGGCAACCCATCTTGTGACGTCGGGGTTTATGTTCAGGTTGGTGAGCTTGTCTATAATACCAGAATGGGGAATGGTGCCAAAGGCCTTTGCGAGTTCTAGGTAGGCTGTGTGTGCCACCTTTCCCAGTTCTAGGTAGGCTGTGTGTGCCACCTTTCCCTCGTCTATAGCCTTGGTAACTGTCGCAAAGAAGTCCACCAGGTTTAGGAGGCATGGTCTGCCATTAACAAAGCTGAACTGGGTAGGGTCCAACGTTTGGGGGTTCCCAGTGTCTCTGTTAATGAGTTCTATGATGATGCGCGCCATAGCCTTGCAGACCAAGCTAGTCAGGCTTGTAGGGTGATAGTTCCCGGGGTCTGTTGTGGTTCCACCTTTGTGGAGCGGAATAACCATTGCTGTGCGCCACTCTATGGGTAAGTAGCTTGTGGAGAGGTTGAGTTTGAGCAGTTTGTTTAGGTAAGGGGTTAGTTCGTCTTTGAGCTTGTGTAGAATGCAACCTGGGACACCGTCCGGTCCCATTGATGCTGTGTTTTTGGCTTTGGAGAGGGCTGTTTTAACCTGAGTGTCTGATTTCAGGGGCTGTACATTCTTCTGGTATGGTTATGGGCCCTTTTGGGGGTGGGGGGTGAAGTTTGCGCTGAACCTGTCTGCCAGGATGTTGGCGTATATTGGTCGGTTCAGTGTATTTTGTGCCATTCTGCACTAACTCCGAGCAGATCTGATCATTGCCACTTAGATTCTTGACATAGCTAAAGAATGCCTTATGGTGATCTTTGGAGTCCTTGGCAATTTTTCTTTCAAAGCTCGCCTTGGATGATTTTATGAGGGATCGTAGTTTCTTGCTAATACTGATCAGGGATGTCTTCCCTTCTTGGGATTTTACTTTCTTCTGTACTAGTTTCCTCCTCCTATTGTATTGCTTGTTTATGGCAGGAGTCCACCAGACTGGTTTCCTTTTCTTGGGGGAGTGAGTCTTGGTTTTGCTTGGGATAGCACGATCCATGCATTCTTGTAGGTGCCCATAGAATGCATTAGTAAAGGATTTTGCAGTTTGGACAGGGTTATCCTTTAGAATGGGGGCTTTGAAACTTTTTACCTCGGTCTTAAGTAACGTGAAGTTTGCTTTTGAAAAGTTTTTCACGGTGGTTTCCTTGTTCGAGGGTGGGGGCAGAATGTGGATATCCAAAGTGATTAGTTTATGGTCAGATCTAACCAGCAAGGGGTTGACCTCTGGTGTGGAACACTGGTCGCCCCTGTTGGTGATGACCAGGTCCAATATGTTGTCACCTCTGGTGGGAGTGTTGACCAGTTGATCCAGGGCGTTTGAGTTTATAAATTCTAGGAAATGTTGGGCAAGGGAGTTAGTACTTGAGTAGTTCTTCCAGTTAATGTTTGGGTAATTGAAATCACCCAATATTAGGGTGTTTGGTAGGACCTTTAAGTTTCCCAGTGTTTCCAGAAACGTGGAATGAGGGTCCTGGGACGTGGTGGGTGATCTGTAGCAAGCTACAATTTGAATTGCAGTTTTGCCCGTTGTTAGTTGCACATGGATGATCTCTGAAGCATCGTGATGTGCCACTAACCCGGAGGTGTGGGTATCCTTGATGAATATGGATACGCCCCTGCCTCTGGTATTTCGGTTCGGGTTCTGTGGTTGAAATGTATGGTATGAGTTGTAGCCTGGTAGTGCTGGGGTGCTCTCTGGAGCCTTTAGCCAGGTTCCTGTTACTGCACATATATTGATTTTCTCCATACTGAGTAGTGCTTAGAGTGCGTGCATTTTGAGGTTTAGACTTTGGCATTGACTAGCATTACCCTCAATTTTTTGTTACTTGTGCTATTTACAACAGTGGGTTTGTCTTTTGAGCCTTGCCTAAAAAAGGCACTATGGGGATGACAAGAGCCTTGGCCAGTATTTCAAAGCCTAAGGGTGACAGGTGCAGGCCATCTCTAGCAAAGCAGGGTGGCTTGTGGAGCATGTCATCCCAGGCGGACAGGCACTGGATCCCCTTTGAATGACACCAGAAACTTAGCCATTTGTTGAAATTGAGAATGTTTTTCTTTATACCATGGTATCATTCTTGGTGAGGGCAGGATGCTACTCAGGATCAGGGTCATACCGGCCTGGGCTATGTGATCAGAGAGCTCTTCCTTGTCTTTTTTCATGTAGTCGAGGGAGGTACAGCTCAGGTCATTCACACCAACATGGACAGTAACAGAGTCTTATTTGTACTAGTTCTGGAGTGACCTGAGTGCTTGTGTTATGTGGCGGATCCTGGCACCCGACAGGCAGCCAACAGTAACCTTCTCCTTATTCAGCCTAGTGAGTGGGACATCAGTGTGCCTGACTATAGAGTCATCTATTACTAGTATGTTGGGTACGATGTTCTTCATGTTTCACTGTTGCAGTCATTACATTTGGGTTATCTGCTTGCAGTAGCCCTCACTCGACCTTATTAACAAAGTCTTGGGTCCTGCATCGGTTGTTGTTTCATCTTCCATGACATCAGGTATTCAGGGGTATAAAGCATGCAGCCGACACCATTACATCAGTCTTTCTTGCCGTGTGGTGTCTGAAGCAGAAGCAGTTCACAAGTGCCGGTCAGCCGACTCCTGAAAATTTCATTTTTGAGTTTCAGAACCGAAGTCTTCAACTAAGCTAAGTACCCCGTTGGGGAAACTTTTTCTTGCTGTAATCCGACGTCCGTAAAAGTTAATAATTGTATTTCTTGTGGAAAGAAAATACCTCAAAGATTTTCATTCGTACTGCATTCCTTGCTTAGGCTCTGACCATGACGTACCTCACTGTCTGTTTTGTGCCTTATTTAAACAAAGAACTATTTGTCATCGGTTTATTTACACTTCTAAATATTTTGGTACTTAGTTCAGTTATCCAAATATGGCTTCGGTAAGCTGACATTTCGAAAAAAACGCAAAGATAAAGACAGGGACAGACCGCATAGGTCCAAAGCTGCCGGCAACGCTTCTCCTAAGCTAAGTCGTCAGTTTGCCGGTACTCAATGAGGCGCTTTCGCAGCCCCTGATACCCGCTACTTCAGATTCACAGGCCTCTACTGAGACCCATTCGGAGTCCAGTATGCCGCGAGATACTTCAGCTGTGGAACCTGCGGATGTCTCTACCTTGGATGGGTCCGGAGCTGCTGTGCAAGCACCGGTTTCTGAGGGTGTATTCAGGCCTACTGACTTGCATATTAAACCGATGCCCTCTTCTTCTTCAAGGCCTAAAACTTGATCCATGCCTAGAAAACAGACGCCCAGACAGCATGGTCATGCCTCTATGCCTAAAAAACAAATGATAAGAATGGCTGAAGACCTTGTTACTTTAATCAGGGGAAGCCACCCTTCCCCCTCTAAGAGACCTAGGACTGAGTTTGCTTATGATTCTTCTGATCAGGACTCTGAAATTTCTATTTCCTCTGATGACCAGGGTTTACCCTTATCTACCTATGAGGATTCTGATGCAGAGGACTCTATTCCCTCTGCTTCCCCTCCAGAGGATTTCTGTTTTGGTGAAACCTTGCATACTCTTAGGGAGCATTTCTGCTGGGAAAGCCAGGATTACTCTGACTCTAAAAACAGGCTCAGGGATTTTTTTTATTCCTACACCAGCATAGGCCCTTGTCTATCCCCCCTGTACTGGACATTGTTGATGCCTTTTCGGAATCTAGCTTGGCCCCTGACTCTTTACCTGCTGCTCCCAGAAAAACAGGTAGATATTACAGGGTTCCTGACTCTCACAAGTTCCTCTTTAAAAATCCTACTGCAGATCCTGAGACCATTTCATAGGGACCCAAGGGCATTAAAGCTACTTCTGCCAAAAATCCTGCCCCCTCTGATAGAGATTCCAGGGTGCTGGATAGATGGGGAAAGAGGGTATACTCTTCTGCAACCTTGGCAATTGGGGCGTTAAACTGCCAGTTTCATATGTTAAAGTATCAGCAGCATATTATTGGATTGCTTAAACAGAAAATGATGTTGATTCCGGACTGTGCTGAAAAGAAAGATTTACAGGATTTAATGCATTCTCCTGAACAAGTTGGAAAACATACTTTGCAATGTGGTTTTGATTCACTAGAGGCATCTTGCAGGGCTGCTGTCACTGGGTCTGTACTTAGAAGGTATGCTTGGCTTAAGGAGCAATCTTTGCCAGATCATGTTAAAGCTAAATTGCTGGATGCGCCCTTAAACCAAGACCGCCTGTTTGGCAACAAAGCAGGAGAAGTTCTTAAAAAGATGGAGGAAAAAGCTAAATCTATACAAACTGTTAAAGATTTCCTGCAAGTACAGCCTCCCAGATTTAGTAGGCATTGGCCCTGTAAAAAAATTGGTCCTTTCCTGCCTCTTCCAGGCCTTCTCAGTCCAGACCCAGTCCCAGCAGAACTCCCAGGCTTCAGTCCCAAGTTACTCACAGGACTAAGCAGTGGGGGGCTCCCGCTTCCAAAGCAGGGAGTGGTAAGACTCCCCCCTATGGTAAACTGTCTCGACTTAATTTTAAATCTACCAAGCCCTGCACAACTGACAGTTCCTTTAGGGAGGAAGATTGCCCGGCAGGCAACAAATTGGGAACTCGTTACCCAGGACAAATGGGTTTTAAATATAGTTTCCCAAGGATACAGATTCCTCTCTCACTCCTTACCAACCCCAAACGGTTGGCCAGATCTACTCCCAAGTCTGTGGGCAGAGGCTTAAAAGCAAATTCTCTCTCTCTCTTCAGCATCAGGGCTATTCAACCTGTTCCAGAAGAGGAAAGGGGGCAAGGTTTCTACTCAAGACTTTTCCTGGTGCCCAGAAAAGACAACTCCTGGCGTCCTGTCCTGGACCTCTCTATCCTAAACACATTTTTGGTGATCCCAAAATTCAAGATGCTAACTCTTCACCAGCTACTCTCTATGCTAGGCAAGATGCCTGGTTGGCAACACTGGATTTAAAAGAAGCCTACCTGCACATCCCAATAAGGGAATCTTGCAGAAGATACCTACACTTCAAAGCAGGTTACATGCACTATCAATTCTCTGCACTGCCCTTTGGGCTTATCTACTGCACTACTGTACCCAGTGTATTCACAAAATGCCTAGCTCCAGTCATTGCATTTTGCAAGCAAAGAAATACCCAAATATATCCATACCTGGACGATTGTCTAATTCAGGCAGAAAGCCAGGACATACTTTTGAATCATCTGGCGTTTGTAAAGAAATTGCTAACTTCTCTGGGGTACACCATAAACAAAAAGAAATTACATCTTGTACCCTGCCAACATATTATATTCCTGGGAGCAAGCTTGAATACAACTTCACAGATGGCCTTTCTCACGCCAGAAAATCAAGTTCATTTGATAGCCTACTTCAAACTACTGGCCATAAAGACCCAGCTATCTGCAAGGAAAATACTGCAAGCCCTGGGGTTCATGGCCTCCTGCATTCTTCTAATTCCATATGCAAGACTGCATATGAGGAAACTAGAGTGGTATCTAAAAAGCATATGGTGTCAACATTCTCAGGATCTAGAAGCAATGATTCCTTTCATACCTTGTCCACAGATAAGTGTTCCTTTGGTGGGCAGAGGCCTGTCACCAAAACAAGGACTGCCATTCACTCTATCCCCTGCCGCCCAAACCCTAACAACAGACGTATCAGATTGTGTATGGGGGGCTCACTTGGCAGGGAAGTGCATTCAGGGCAAATGGAACCCTGCATATCGATCAAAAAAGAAATGTTAGCTGTACAGAATGCTCCGACAACCTTCAAGGACCACATTCTTCCAGGGCAGTTAATGTTGAAGACGGACAGCACCATTGTTATGTGCTACATAAACAAGCAGGGAGAACCCACTCATAACTTCTCTGCAGACTAGCCATGGCTCTGTGGAACACAGCCTTGAGCTACCAAGTGCACCTACAGACTCAATTCCTACCAGGAAAGCTTGAATACACTGGCAGACGAACTAAGCAGAAATCTCATGGACCCACACGAGTGGAAACTGGAACAAAAGATATTCAACATGTTGAGAAACAAATGGCAGAGCCCAGATATATACCTGTTTGCCTCCCCCCAGAACTACCGATTGGAAAAATTCTGCACAAGGACTCCCCACAAGCAAGCTTGGAAAGTGGATGCCCTGTCCTTTACCTGGAAAAAACAGTTTATGCCTTTCCCTCTCTGCCTCTCCTCTCCAAGGTACTACTAAAGATCAACCAGGACAAACCAAGTCTGATACTGATTGCACCAGACTGGCCATGTCAGCACTGGTACCCCCTTTTGCGCAGTGTGTCACTGCTGGCACCATGGCACCTGCCTCAGACCCCTTCCGTGCTGTCCCCAGCAGGAGGGCCAGGTTCTGCACCCACAGCTTCAAACTCTGAACCTGGCAGCCTGGCTAATTACCTGATCTCTCTGTTACCATCCCTCAGTAAGCAAGTGTTGTATATAGTTCTGCAGGCAAGGAGGCTTAATACTAGAAAATCCTATGCTGAAAAATGAAAAAGATGCTGTTCCATGAACCAACCTCAGGGGGTGGGCACAGCGGCACCCAATTTACCTCACATTCTTCAATACTTAACTGAGATGCTGCACAAGGGCCTTTCCTTTTCCTCCATCAAAATTCATGCCTCAGCCATTTCAGCTCATTACAACACAGAACCCACCCCTCTTCTCTCATCTACTGCTGAAGCAGTTCCTCGGAGGGGCCAAAAACTTAAGACTGCCCAGGAGAGCCCCTACTCCAGCCTGGGACTTTAACTTTGTATTGGAAAAACTTACTCTACCTCCTTTTTTGCCAGCTGCAAATAGAGTTGAAATTCCTTTCTTGGAAAACAGTCTTCCTTTTAGCCATCACTTCAGCAAGAAGGGTGTCTGAATTATAGGCCCTCATGACAGTGGCGCCTTTCATCATATTTCCTGCGGACAGGGTGTCCCTCAGGACCAATCCCTCCTTTATGCTCAAGGTGGTATCCAGTGTGGCCATTAATTAGTCCATTCATTTTCCAGCCTTCTTTTCAAATCCACAGAACAAAAGGGAATGAATACTGCACTCCTTAGATGTGCACAGACAACTTAGGTTTTATCTGGACAGGACTAAACCCGTCAGGAAATCTGAACAACTGCTGGTTGCATTTGCTGCAGCGGCAGAGGGGAAGGCCATTTCAAAGTAAACCATTTCTAAATGGATAGGCCATGGCATTCATTTCTGCTATAAGCACCATGGAAAACCTACCCCACAAGGGATTAGACCACATTCAACCAGGGCTGCCTCTACCTCCACAGCCTTTCTCAGAGGTGTCCCTACCAGGGACATCCTAGAAGCTGCTCCCTGGGGTTCTGTACATACCTTCACCAAGCATTACCATTTGCCATTTTTTTCTAAATCCAGAGCTGGCTTTGCCACTGCAGTCTTGCAGGGCCTTATAGCTGGTCCTAATACTATCAAATTTCCTCCTCCCATTCTTAGCTTTGGGAATCTACTCAAATGTGATGACTGCAATAGTGAAACAGAAAGAACACAGTACAGTTGTGTACACTTACCATAAATGTAGATGTTCGAGTGTATTCACTGTTGCAGTCCTAGTTACTCTCCCTCCAGCCCCCTGACCTCTGTTGGCTATACCTCTATTCTTGCCTTCTATGCTTAAAGCTTTTTGGTGTATTTGCTTTTTTTTAGAGGTGTAACCTTGTATATATAATTGCTTCCCATTATGGGGGCACCTGACATCTAGGGCAAAAAAAACTGATGTAATGGCATCGGCTGCATGCTTTATACCCCTGAAGATGAGACAGCAACCGACGCAGGACTCAAGACTTTAATCAGGCCGACTAAGGGCAACTGCAAGCAGATAACCTTAATGTGATGACTGCAACAGTGAATACACTCGAACATCTACATTTATGTTAAGTGTACACAACTGTACATTATTTTGCCTTAAGGGTTGTAATTGCATGGCACACTGGTTTTGTGAAGTATGTGTTGGGGGGTGGAGGTTGCTTGGATGTTTGTTTCGGAGGTCTGTTGCTTTTGCAGATTTTTATTTATTGTCTCTGAATATGTATGTGAAATTGTTCAATCTCGCCGTTTGTTCTTACACACGGGTTCGGAGCCAATCCTCGGCTCCGAGTCAGCCGCATCACTAGCTCCGCATCTTCGAGAAAGCTCGAGGCACAGTAATATCCCATGATCCTCAGGTGCTAACCCTCAGATCTAGTTTGCCGCTAGCAGCAGATCGCATATGAGAGGCTCGGGCCAGTGTATTTTTTCTATATTCTTGATATATATTTCTTTTTTTTTTTACAGATTTATAGTTATATCTTAGTGTTTGAATAAATAATATAGTATAGGTGTTTTTTGTGACTGTATTTATCGGATCCATCCTCGGTGTCGGAGCCCATGGTTCCAATTCCGGAGAAACGACCACCTTCTTCGGATCGGGTCGGATCTTCGGGTCGGGGCACTGGTGCCTTTGACATCATGAGAAAGGTCTTGTGTGATCAGACACATACTTCATCAGCATCTTCGTCTTCTTCCCCAAAAGGTCCTCATTCTGCTTCTGTGCCTTCGGCTCCTACCAAGCATTGAGACCCAATGCCTCAGAAGTCCCCACAGGGCGACTCTGGTTCCTCAGATGCATCCCCAGAAGCTCCCGCTGAAGATGTTCCGAGGAAACGATTGTGCAAGAGGAGGCACATAGATTCCCCGCAGGAATCTCTCACATCTGACACCGATTTAGATGAAACAGAAGGGTCCCCACGGTCCCCCTCTGAGGATGTCTCGTTTGCAGACATTTTGGAAATCCTGAAACAAAGGGGGGACTGGCAAACCCTTACCCCTTCTGTGGATGAATCGGTCTTGTTGAAGGCATTTGGGACTCAACCTTCTACCTCCTGGTTGACTCCGCCATTTGACGATCTCATGGATCTAATAGCCCGGAGGGCTTGGGAAAAGCCCGATACAGTGGAACCAGTCCCTCGTAAGCCAAATAAATGCATGACGGCCCCCCCAGGACAAATCTTATCTTACAAAAGGGGTTCCCGTGGATACTATGGTGGTGGCGGCGGCCACTAAGAAAGAGATGTCTGAATCATCTTCCTCTGTCCATCCTCCTAATAAGGATTCTAGGAAGATGGACAGATATGGGAAGCGCATATTTAGTTCGGCGACTTTTTCTTCCGATCGCTCAACTACCTTACGCATTTCACGCGTTTACAGAGAGATCTCATTAAGGAACTGGGAGATACTCTCCAGGGAAACACAGATGCTGCTGTCGCCGAGAAAATGACAGCGTAACTTAACACCCTAAACTCCATAGTGAACTCGTCCATGAGGCTGATTTCATATGCAGCCGAAGGGTCGAGTAGAGCGGCAGCTTCAGCGATCGCCCTAAGAAGGCAATCCTGGTTGCACTTATGCTCCTTTGCAGAAGCCTTTAAGTCTTCCTTTGCCAATGCCCCCTTTGATGGTGCCTCCTTGTTTGGGCCCAAAGTAAAGGAGACTCTCACGAGGTGTGAACAAGAAGGGAAGACCCTGTCTGCCGTAGGGGTCCGTTTTTCCATCCCATCTAGACCCTACCCTAAAGGGCAACGAGGAGGAAAAATGTGGTTCCGAAAGACTCTGGGATCTTTTCAGCACACCCAATGTGACCCCCCCCCCCCCTCCAGAGGCAGAGGATGGGGAAGAAACTGAAGACGCCGCCCAGCCGGCAGAGGGGGTCTGTAAAATCAGGGCGACAGAGAGACTTTCTCTGGAAAGCCCTTCCAGCACTCCTGAGTGCAGGCCCGACTGTCCTACTCTGGAGGCAGTCGGGGGTCGCTTGGCTTTATACCCAGAGGCCTGGCTAAATCTTACATCAGATTCCTGGGTAAAAAGCATAATTACCAGAGGCTACAGCATTCCCTTCATCAAAATGCCACCCAACTCCAAAAAGCTCCCAGACGTTCCACCCAGTCTGCGAGACCAGGCAACCGTAGAGATAGGAAGGTTGCTCGAAAACAGAGTCATCCAATCAGTCCCGGCGGACCAAATAGGATCCGGAACTTACTCAAGGTTCTTTTTAGTTCCAAAGAAAACAGGGGACTGGAGGCCAATTTTAGACCTCAGCAAATTAAATACCTTCGTGAAAAAGGAAAAGTTCCGGATGGTCACGCTACAGTCAATCCTTCCCTTTCTGCAGAAGGGCGACTGGATGTGTTCTATATATCTCAAAGATGCGTACTACCATATCAAGATGCCCAGGGCGTCCAGAGATCACCTGCGCTTCCGGCTGGGAGCCAGTCTTTTCCAGTTTCGCACTCTGCCCTTTGGTCTCACCTCAGCCCCCAGGGTGTTCACCAAATGCATGGCAGTAGTAGCGTCTCACTTGAGACGAAGGGGATTCCGGGTGTTTCCTTATCTAGATGACTGGCTCCTATCCACCAACACCGAGTATCATCTTCTACAAGCCAGGGATTACACCATCAGTCTCTGCTCTTCGCTAGGCATAACAGTGAATTTTGGAAAATCTGTCTTATCGCCGTCACAGCGTATCTTATTTATAGGAGCACAGCTAGACATCTCCCTGGCTCAAGTTACTCTCCCCCCACCAAGAGTGTCAGACCTCAGACATCAAATTTCGGTCCTTCTCCAGAGCAAGAGAGTCCCTGCACGACAAATATTAAGAGTACTAGGCTTGATGGCAGCCTCCCTTATTGTAGTTCCCGTAGGGAGGATGCATATGAGGATTCTTCAATGGATGCTATTCGCCTAGTGGTCGTATCGACAACTTCCACTGTCTCACGAAATCTTGATCACGAATTTTTGCAAGAAGGATCTCTTATGGTGGATACACAGTCAAGATCTAACACTAGGACGACCGTTTGTATTACCCAGTCCGGTAGCAACTCTAACCACGGACGCTTCCCTGCTAGGGTGGGGGGGATTCTTTCAGGGACAAACAGTCCAAGGTCAATGGTCCAACTTGGAGTACAATCTGCACATCAGTGTTCTAGAGCTGAGGGCAGTGTTTCTAGCGTTACAACACTTTCACAAGTCCTTACCTCAGGGAACAGTGACAGTTCAGACAGACAACATGTCAGTGGTCTGGTACATAAACAAGCAAGGGGGAACCAGATCTCACCCGTTATGCAGAGAGGCCCTCAGAATTTGGCAATGGGCAAAGTCCACTGGACGCTTTCTGATAGCAATGCACATCCCGGTGACTTCCAACGTAATCGCGGACAGGTTGAGCAGAGCCATCCTGTTCCCTCACGAGTGGTCCCTCAAACCTCAAGTGGCGGAAGAGATCTTCCGCAGATGGGGCCAGCCTTGCTGCGACCTGTTTGCATCCTCATTGAATGCCAAATGCAGAAGCTACTTTGCCCTGTTACCCCCTCCAGGGGGTGTCCCCAGGGACGCACTGGTACACGATTGGCCCCCGGGTCTCCTTTACCCTTTTCCTCCTGTTCCGCTAATTCTCAGGTTTTTGCAGAAAGCCAAACGTCTGGACAGGACCATAATACTGATAGCCCCATTCTGGCCTCGACAAATCTGGTTTCCCTTCCTTTAATCTTATCAAGTGGAGGAATCATGGATGCTGGACCCGGAGCCAGACCTGTTGACACATTCGTCGGGAGTTCCTCACACCTTCCTCAAGTCCCTCAAACTGACAGCTTGGCTGCTCCGCTTCCCAACTTAGCCAGGTCGGAGTTACTATCCCCTGCAGTACAACAAATTATTGTATCTTCTCACAAACCATCTACAAGGAAATTGCACAACAGCAAATGGAACTGCTTTTGACTGGGCCTCCAAACAAGGTATAGATCCATTCGGGGCTCCAGTACACAAGATACTAGATTTTCTTACCACACTTTTTCAAGAAGGAGCATCAACGTCCACGATAAGGGTTCAACTGGCGGCTATATCCAATTTTCATATTGGCCGTGAAGATGATTCTCTTATGTCCCACAGGCTTTGTCAAGCCTTCATGAAAGGTACCTTTCACCTCCGTCCCCCCTTTCGTAATCCAGTAGCCCCTTGGAATCTTAATCTCATGCTGTCACAACTCATGTTGCCCCCATTTGAACCAGCAGCCACAACTCCATTAAAATTTCTTTCGTGGAAAACACTTTTTCTGGTTGCCATCACTTCTGCCAGGAGAGTTTCAGAGTTGCAGGCTCTATCTATCCGACCCCCGTACATGATTTTTCATCCAGATAGAGTAACCTTGCGCACCAATCCGTCCTTCCTTCCGAAGGTTTGTTCGATTCAAAACATCAATCAGTCTATCGAACTACCTACCTTCTTTAAAAACCATTCCAGTAAGTTAGAATACACACCGATTTAGATGAAACAAATTGGACGTTCACAGGCAACTGAGATTTTACTTACATAGGACAAAAGAGTACAGAAAGTCAGACCAACTATTTGTCTCATATGCTGACCAAAGGAAAGGACAGGCAGTAACGAAAGTTACCATATCCAAATGGCTCTCAGATTGCATAAATTTTGTATATGCTGAATCGAAACAGCAACTCCCTTTCAAACCCAGAGCTCATTCTATAAGGGCGATCGCTATCTCTTCAGCCCATACCGCTCGTTTGCCTTTAGATACCATTTGTGCAGTGGCAACTTGGGCAAAACCACATACTTTTATCGCCCACTATAAACTAGACAAAAGCTCCAGGGACAGGGTGACGTTTGGTTCCACTGTATTCGGGAATGTTCTCCCTTGAGCCACCCAGGAAAAAGGAGCTAGGGACGCTACCCGTGTGTAAGAAAAACGGCGAGATTGAACAATTTCACATTAAGAAGTTATGTTCTTACCATAACGTTCCATGTGAATTGTTCATCTCGCCTTTGTTCTTACATTCCCCCCCCCTCCATCCCCCGTCCTGCGGTCTGGGAGAACGGGTTCAACTGAATTCCTTTTCAGCCTTTTCTAGATATTGTTAGCATATTATTGTACATTAGTAATGGCATCTTTTCTCCTCTATTTGAGGGCAGGGTTCCAGACACTGTCTAGTATCTGTTTATAAGTGTTCAAGACACAGTTCTAAAGGGATTCTTCTGGTATAGCAAACTCGATCTGAGGGTTAGCACCTGAGGATCATGGGATATTACTGTGCCTCGAGCTTTCTCGAAGATGCGGAGCTAGTGATGCGGCCGACTTGGAGCCGAGGATCAGCTCCGAACCCGTGTGTAAGAACAAAGGCGAGATGAACAATTCACATGGAACGTTATGGTAAGAACATAACTTCTTATTTCCTGTATTTATGCGTTTTTTTTTTGCCGGAGAGACTGGTGGTGTGATGCAAGTATTTCCCTTCTCCTCTTGACTGTCTGATCCAGTCATTGGTTGAGAGAACTTAGCCTCCAGTCTGGCTGTATAATTGCATCTCTCGCATGTATTAGTGTTTGGTGGTAGGAGGAGAGAGGGTTGTCTGTGTACATGAGGCAGTTGTAACATTAGCCTAGTAAGCACCTATGAACCTGTTCTCCAGGGGCTCCTGGACTCTTCTCCTTCCACCTCCCACATGTTGTAAGTTAGGGTAATCTACTCATGAAGGGAAGGCTAGTGCAACAGTGATCAGTATGATGAACATAGTACTGTTTAGTAAGTGAACTTATTATAACAGTAGATGTTTGATCAGTATCAGTGTTGAAGTAGCCCCTCTCTCCCTCCAGCCTACCCTTTTTTTTTGGTGTGTTGTTTATGCCATGGTTTGCATACATCTGTTTGTTGTTTCTAGCATTGTCCTTTCAGGGCTCAACCTCCCTCTGTGTTGGCATGAAAGATTTGAGGGGCTTGGCACAGAAACCTTTGTAGTCAGACTAGCTCAACGCTAGCTAACAGTTTGGGTGCATGGAAGATATCCTGAATCTTTGGAAGCTGGGCAGCTGTAACCCATATGGCCAAGACTGTTGCAGCAGTGATCTTTCAAATGCCTACTTTCAGGCTAAATTTACTTGTAGAACTGTACTTTGCCTACATAGCTGCACTTTCCCAAACGCCTGTAATGCAGGCTTATACACTGTTTGCACACACGCTGAAGTAGTACAGACAGTTAATTCAGCAGTTTGCCAAGATGACCGGGAACCCTTATAGGTAATAAGAATGAGAACTCTACGCACAGTTGCGACTCTTACAAAGCTGTTTCCCATATGTCTTATGTCTGTTTCTTTCCATGGTGCAGCAGTTAGCGTTGTCACCTCACAGCAAGTTCTCCAGTTTGATTCTTGGCTCAAACACCTTCTGTGCAGAGTCTGCATGTCCTCCCTGTGGTCGAATGTGTATCAAAGACATGCAGATAGGTGCGTGTGTGCCTTCTGTGAAGGTTGGGCACCGAGCTGGCAACTTGACACCGTAAAAACACCACTGCCAATCAATTTGCGGACCGGTGATCCACTGTGGTGACCCCTAACTGGGAAAAAGCCGAAAGACATTGGTGTTTCTTTCTCAGTATCTCAAAGGTTGTATTTCAAGAATATAGCTCGGTGAAGTTGATTTTCTTCAAATTTGCTCTTGAAAAATAAAGTTTGTATATTCTGTTGTAGTTTTTCAGTCAACGTACATTTGCAGGAATGACTTGCATTTTCACTAATATGCTTTCTTAATTTTCTAGTCATATGAAAAAATACGCAATAACAAAGACTTGAACGTCATTTTACCAGTGAGATCTGCAATTCAACGGAGGTAACCAGCAGCCACCTGTTTTGGATTCCTTGGTCGCAAAGGATGCCATCATGTTAGGATTCTTCTTGGTTAATTTCATCTTTTCTTGTTTGTTTCATACTTTTTTTTTTATATAAGTTGTCCAAGTAGTAATCAATTGGCCTGTATATTTTCATTAAATTCATTGCAAAATCACCTGTGAAGTTAACTCTATGATCCATCCTGTATTAATCCATTATGTGTTGGATTAAATTTCTTGAAAATGTAAAGACCTGGAAAGTTATCTTTTAAAGGCTGTGTGAACTCCGAGAAGCAGTAATGATTGTACAAAAAGAAAAAAAAAATCAGCATTGTTTTGGTGGTATATTCATTGCACTGATAAGCGTGCAAATGCAAAGCTGAATGACATATCTACATACCTCTCTTTTTTCTAAACTTCAGTTGCAACACTAGCCTTTAAAAGTCATAACGGGGTCAGAAAGAGAGGCACTTTCTTAGTTTTTGGAGTAGGTTTTCAAATACTTACATCCCATATAAGTTGTAAGGACTCTTTTTATAGGCTTATTTCATTTATTTAAAATGTTTGTACCCTTATCAGGTCTAACTTTGTGAAGAAAATCTGAAAATACCTGTAAATATTAAACAGGATTGTTTTACACCGCTATGCATCTGACTTGGCACATTTCATCTGTTTCCTATCAGCAGGTTAATTAATAGGACACATTGTTGATCTTCAGAGGATCTCCGTGGGATGAATTTCCTACTGAATTTTTGAATCTTAAATTTTGTGATTTTAATCTGACTTCATGGTTTAAAAGGGTTGATGTCCCTGCAACACTTGTCACCTGTAATAGTACTTCTTGTGGTCACTTTGTTAGACTTGTCAAAGTAACCCAGAGTGCACAATGACTCCATTAAAAGTATGCTAGAATGCATACCAGCTCATCTAAATACTGCTAAGCATTAAGAGGGATTGTGACATTTGCCTTTTACTTTGCATGGTATGTTTCACATGGCCAGTATACTGGCTGTGGCAGTTGATTTTTGAGCTGCTAATCAAAACTGTTTGCCCAGAATTATGTAAATAAATGTGTTTGTTCATCAGTTACATGTGATGGAATTGAACATATTTGAACTGCCCTTTCTGAAAATGGAGCATTTAGAAGTGAAACTTCTGATGTCAAAAAAGGTAAATCTGCTGCAGAACAGCATGTGCCTCTAATCTGACACTGCCATCCTGTGTGTCCTAACCTTTAAAAATCTACATTTCAGTGTTAGCTTGTCAGGAAGGTGTTGCTACTTTTTGTCAAAAATTTCTTTTGGGTATTTTATTTTGTATGGTGTCTTAACAGAATAAAATTTATGTATAAAAATCTTTAATACCTGGTTTTAGTCATTTTATTGTATTACTGTGCTTTTGATTTCAGGTCTCGGACATTCTTTAAATCTTGTCTATGTTCTGACGCTTTGGTAGGCTTCATTGTATAGATTCCATTTTTTTTTTCTGTTGCCACATTGGTTTTGTTAAGGTATAAGCAAGATGTTTTTCGTGTTTCACTGTTGCAGTCATCACACTTGGGTTATCTGCTTGCAGGTAGCCCTCAGTCAGCCCAAATACCAGAGTCTTGGGATTTCTGCGTCTGATGTTGTCGCTTCTTCCATGACATCAGGTCGTCAGGGGTATAAAACATGCAGTCGACGCCATTACATCAGCTTTTCTTGCCATGTGGTAGCCCGAAGCAGAAGCAGTACACATGTGCCGGTCAGCTGCTTCCTGAAATTTTTGTTTTTCGAGTTTCAAACCTGAAGTCATCTAAAGCTAAGTACCCCATTGGGGATCCTTTTTTCTTGCTTTAACTGATGTCAGAAAAAGTTAACAATTGTCTTGCCCGAGGAAAGCAAATACCTCACAGAGATTTTCATTCTTACTGCGTCACCTGTTTAGGCCCAGACTATGACGTCCCTCGCCGTCGGTTTTGTGCCTTGTTCAACGCCCGAACTATTCGTCGGGCTATTTTTGTCGCTAAATTTTCGCTGTCGTTCACCGTATTCCGAAATGGCTTCGATAAGCCATCCAACTGCCTATCCTCCGAAAAAAATGCAAGGATAAAGACAGAGACCGCATAGGCCCAAAACTGCCGACAACACTTCCGTTAAGCTAGTCGCCAGTCCGCCGGTACTCATTGAGGCGCTTTCACAGCCCCTGTTACTCGCTTCTACAGATTTGCAGGCTCTACTGAGACCCTTTCGCTGTCCAGTATTCCGTGCAATACTTCTTCGACTATGCAACCTGCGGATGTCTCTACCTTGGATGGGTCTTGAGCTGCTGTGCAGGCACCGGCTTCTGAAGGTGTATTCAGACCTTCCGATGTTCGTATCAAACAGAGTACTTTGTTAATGACTAAAACTACCGAATTTATAAGGCCCAGAGTTCGCACTACGCCTAGGAAACAGACAACAAAAGCACATTCTCAAGCTCCCATGCCACAGAAACAAATGCTTAGAATGGCTAAAGATCTTATTACTTTAATTAAGGGAAGCCAGCCTTCCCCCTCTAAAAGACAAAGAGTTGATTTTCCTTCTGATTCTACAGACCCATGAGTCCGATGACTCTGACCCCTGTGATTACCAGAACATACCCTTATCTACCTATGAGGACTCCGATGCAGAGGATTCCATTCCCTCTGCCTCCCCCCAGAGGACTTTTCTTCTGATGAAACCTTGCATACACTAAGAGAACATTTCCGCTGGGAATACCAGGACTACCCACAGTCCAAAAAGAGACTCGGGGAATTTTTTAGACTTGCCTCAGCATAGGCCTCTAGCTAATACCCCCTGTTGCATATTGTAGATTGTCTTCATTGAATCCAGTCTTACCCCTGATACTTTACCACCAGCTCCTAGAAAGCCTGACAGGTACTACAGAGTTACCTGACTCTCACAAATTTCTCTTTAAAAATCCCACTGCAGATCCAGAGACCATTTCCCAGGGACCTAAATATATTAAGGGTACTAGAGCCAAAAACCCTACCCCTTCGGGCAGGGATTCTAGGGTTTTAGACAGATGGGGTAATAAGGTATATACCTCTGCAACTGTTACCATCAGGGCTTTAAATTGCCAGTTTCACATGCTGAAGTACCAACAGCATATTATGGAACAAATTAAACAAAAAATGTTGTTGAATCGTGATTGTGCAGAAAATAGACTTATGAGAGTTAATGCATTTGGCAAACCAAGTTGGTAAACATACTTTGCAGTGTGGTTTTGATGCCTTAGAAGCATCTTGCAGGGCTGCTGTCACTGGATCTGTTCTGAGAAGGGATGCTTGGCTGAAGGAACATATCTTGCCAGACCATGTCAAAGCAAAATTACTAGATGCTCCATTAAACCAAGAATGTTTGGCTCAAAAGCAGATGTTCTTAAAAAGATGGAGGAAAAAGCTAAATCTATGCAAACTGTTAAAGATTTTTTACAGGTACAGCCACCTAGATTCAGTAGGCATTGGCCTTAAAAAAAAAAATGGTCCTTTCCAGTCCATCCCAGACCTTCTCAGTCCAAACCCAGGGGCAACAGACCACAAAAACTGCAGTCTCAGGGTATGCACAAATCTAAACAATGGAGTGCTCCCTCCTCAAAAACAGGGAGTGGTAAGCCACCCCCTTATGGAAAAAGTTCACAATGACTTGTCCTTCAATCTTCCCAGGCATGACCAAGTACTTGCACCCCTAGGAGGAAAACTCACCCTGCATGCAAAAAACTGGGAGTATATTACCCAGGACCGATGGGCCTTAAACATTGTATCCTAGGGATACAGATTCTACTTCCACTCACTGCCAACCCCAAGTGGATTGCCAGACCTTCCTTCAAATCAGTGGCAGAGGCCCAAAAACAAGTACTTTCTTTTCTCAGTATCAGGGCTGTTCAGCCTGTTCCAAGAGAGCAAAGGGGGGACAGGGTTTCCACTCCAGACTGTTCCTGGTGCCCAGAAAAGAGAACTCTTGGCACCCTATTCTGAATCTGTCAACTCTCAACTCCTTCCTGGTGGTACCAAAATTCAAAATGGTTACACTCTAGCAGCTGCTTCCTGTGTTAGCCAAGGACTCCTGGCTAGTCACCCTAGACTTAAAAGAAGCTTATCTCCACATCCTCATAAGGGAATCTTGCAGGAAATGTCTATGTTTCGTGGCAGGCTCTATGCACTATCAGTTCTCTGCACTTCCCTTTGGCTTATCTACTGCGCCCAGGGTATTCACAAAGTGCCTGGCTCCAGCCATTGCATACTGCAGGCAGAGAAATATTCAAATTTACCCATACTTGGACAATTGCCTGATTCAGGCAGACAGTCAGGAATTGCTACTTCAGCACCTGATGTTTGTAAAGAGACTCCTCTGGGGTATACCATCAACGAAAAGAAATCGCATGTGGTACCCAGCCAAAAGATTGTATTCCTGGGAGCAAGCTTGAACACAACTTTCCAGATGGCATTCCTCACTCCAGAAAAGCAGGTTTATTTGACAAATTACTTCAAACTACTGCCACCCAAACCCAGCTATCTGCAAGAAAAATACTGCAAGCCCTAGGGTTCATGGCCTCATGCATTCTACTAATTCCATATGCAAGACTGCATATGAGAAATCTTCAGTGGTACTTAATTCTCAGGACCTGGAAACAGTGATTCCTATCATTCCTTGCCCAAGGACTGAGTTTCTTTGGTGGGCAGAGGCTTGCAACCACAACAAGGGACTCCCTTTCACTCAACCTCCTGCCGCCCAAACCCTGAAAACAGACGCATCAGACTATGCATGAGGGGCTCACATGGCAGGCAAATGTATTCAAGGCAAATGGAGCCCAGGACAAATTCACCTGCATGTCAATCAAAAAGAAATGTTAGCTATACAGAATGCACTGACAGCCTTCAAATACCGTATCCTGCCAGGACATCTCTTGATAAAGACAGACAACACCTCAGTTATGTGGTACATAAACAAGCAGGGGGAAACTCATTCCTACCCACTCTGCAGGTTAGCCATGGCTCTGTGGAACACAGCCTTGAGATATCAAGTGCACCTGCAAGCTCAGTTCCTGCCAGGCAAACAAAATTCACTGACAGACGACTTCAGCAGAAATCTAATGGACCCATACGAATGGAAACTGGAACCCAACTCATTCAAACTTCTAATACACAGGTGGAGGACACCAGAAGTGGACCTCTTTGCTTCCTCCCAAAACCATCAACTGAGCAAATTTTGCACTAGAATTCCCCACCGCCAAGCATGGAAAGTGGATGCCCTGTCCTTTACATGGGAAAACTTCTCAATCTATGCCTTCCCCTCTCTGTCCCTCCTTTCAAAAGTACTACTCAAGATCAAACAGGACAGGCCAAGGGCAATCCTTATTGCACCAGACTGGCCACTCCAGCACTGGTACCCACTCCTATGCAGTCTGACAGCAGTGCCACCCTGTCACCTACATCAGACCCCCTCTCTGCTGTCCCAGCAGGAGGGACAGATTTTGCTTCCTGAGCTGCAAACCCTGAACCTAGCAGCCTAGCTTATTCCCTGAATACATCACCAGCAACCCTCAGCAAACAGGTGCTGGATGTCATCCTTGAGGCCAGGAGGCCTAGTACTAGGAAATCCTATTCAGAAAAGTGGAAAAGATACTGTTCTTGGAGCCATTCTCAAGGAAAGGACACAGCTGTCAACCTTACTTCAAATCCTAGATTATCTAGCAGAGCTGCTCCACAAAGACCTATCCTTCTCTTCAATTAAGATTCATGCCTCTGCCATCTCAGCTCATTACAATACTGTGCCCACCACTCTTCTCTCACCCTCTGATCAAACAGTTCCTGAGAGGAGCTAACAATTTAAGACCCCCAAGGAGAGCTCCAACTCCTGCCTGGGACCTTAACTTTGTACTGGAGAAGCTCACGCCTCCCCCCTTTTGAGCCTGCTGCTACAGCAGAGTTAAAATTTCTCTCTTGGAAAACAGCCTTACTTATAGCCATCACTTCAGCAAGAAGAGTGTGTGAGTTACAGGCCCTTATGGCTGTGGAGCCCTTCATTATATTCCATGCGGACAGCAGACCTCCCAACTGTCCTGAATTACTCAGTTTTTACAGAGTTTTGGAGTCCAAATAAAGGGCTGCCATGATTCCTGAGTGGCACCCCTTCATTTCTGATTTCTTCGCTTTTGTTTTTTTTATTTTTTTTTTAATTTTCGCGCTGTCGGAGCTGACATCATCCTGTACACGATGACGTCGGCTCCATCAGCTCTACCAGCCAGTCGAAATTGAGCTTAAGGAGCTCACATCATCATTTCCGGACGGCTGCGAGCAGGCAGAAAGTAAACATTTGCTGCTGAGAGAAGAATGATGGCTTTACAGGTGGGAAATGCCGTTTCAGACAGAAACTGCTGCCGAGAGAAGTGCTTTGAACTGTTGCTGCTGCTGACATGACTTTGGTGCTGCCTGCCATTTGGGAGAGAAGAATGTTTGCTTTTGTTCCATTTAGGGACTTGCCGAAAGAGGGTTGCTTTGAACAGTTGCTGCTGCTGCCGACATGACTGCCGTTCGGGAGAGAAGAATGCTGACTAGGTAAGGAACAAAATAAACACACATGCAAATGGCATACAGTGCACTTGAATTCTGCTACTGTTTGTTGTTGTGTCTTTCGACTTTTCCCGGTTAGGGGTCGCCACAGCGGAACTCCGGTCCGCTAATGATTGGTAGTTGACTTTTACGTGCCGAGTTACCATTTTGTTTATTTCATTACAATGAGAAAGTATTTCAGCTTTATACCTCATTTTTATGATGTGAGAAGAAATTATGCTTCATGAATGTATCATCAGTGTTGGAAAGGCTGCAGGGGGGGACTCTGGTGCCATATTTTGGTTGTCCGTTGTTCAGTTTGTGTTCGAAAGTTGGTATCCCACAATTCCATTGGAGCGGGTGGGGTTACATAATTGTGTATGCAAATTAGATGTTAATCAGCGTACAGATTTGTATCTATTTTTCATGGCCCTTGTCCAGATTTTTGATGTTTCCAGGTTGAAAGGTATGGCGGACAGGGTTTCCCTCAGGATTAACCCATCATTTATGCCCAAGGTGGTATCCAGTGTGGCTTTAAACCAATCCATCCATTTACCAACCTTTTTTCCTAATCCTCAGAATAAAGGAGAAAGGATCCTGCACTCCTTGGACGTGCACAGACAGCTCAGATTCTACCATGACAGGACTAAACCTTTCAGAAAAATCCGACCAACTGCTAGTCAGCTTTGCTACAGGGGCAGAGGGCAAGGTAATTTCAAAGCAAACCATTTCTAAATGGATAGTACACTGCATCCATTTCTGCTACAGACACCATGGAAAACCTACCCCACAGGGGATCAGACCTCATTCCACTAGGGCTACCTCAACCTCTACAGCATTTCTCAAGGGAGTCCCTACCAGGGACATCCTGGAAGCTGCAACCTGGAGTTCTGTACGCACCTTCACCAAGCATTGCCACTTACCTTTCTTTTCTAAATCCAGAGCTGGATTTGCCACAGCAGTCTTACAAGGCCTGCTAGTCAGCCCTAATACTTCTTGACTGCCTCCACCCTTCCTCAGCCTTGGGAATCAACCCAAGTGTGATGACTGCAACAGTGAAACACAAAGAACATAGTACAGTTGTGTACACTTACCATAAATGTAGATGTTTGAGTTTATTCACTGTTGCAGTCCTGGTTACCCTCCCTCCAACGCCCTGCCTTTTCTATACTTTCTACCTATCCACTTTTTTGACCATGTCTTATGGCAGTGATATTTACTTTCTACTGGAGGTGTTCCACACCATGTGATTGCTTCCTATTTTGAGGGCTCCTGACATCTGGGGCAAGAAAAACTGATGTAATGGCGTCGGCTGCATGTTTTATACCCCCTGACGACCTGACGTCATGGAAGAGGCAACAGCATCCGACTCAGAAATCCCAAGACTCTGATATTTGGGCCGACTGAGGGCTACCTGCAGGCAGATAACCCAAGTGTGATGACTGCAATAGTGAATACACTTGAACATCTTCATTTATGGTAAGTGTACACAACTGTACTTTTTATTTGGCATGATCTCTTAAGCCTTCTTCATTGGGTAACTGCCTAATTTCCTCACTGGATATGATAAGCTCAGCACATTTAGAAATGTCTTTTTCTCTCATCCAAAGAACAGATATCTTGTTTTCGATGCATGAGGTTATGTTTTGTCAGCTCAGAAGGTGCGCATAGCCCTTGTAACACAGTTTTTAATGTTACTTGTACATACAGAATGCAGTCATAAAGTTTCTTATAGAAAAGTTCTTGACTTTGAATAATCTAAAACCTTCAGCGTTCCTACATTTACAGGATTCACTCCCAGGCAGAGACTGAAATCTTTCATTTGTGATCAGTGCTGTACCCCATTTAATAAATTTAAATAAGTAAAAGTTCATGATCCAGGAGTCACACTGGACCCTGGCAGTAGTGACCTACTGAGTCTAATTTGACAACATTGTCACAGTGGCAGCATCCTTAACACAGTTACCTCAGGGTCTGTACTAGGCCCATCACAGCTTCCCTGTTTGTAAATGATTTGGCATACAGTATCCCATCAGTTAGCATGATTTTGTATGCAGTGGAGCTTCTCGTGAATCTGTTGGCATCCCCACAGTCATACATGACAAACTTCGGATCAGTTTTGCTCTTCTCTGTAATTTGGACCACTCACAGTAAACTCATTAACCCAATCAAATCCAGCACCATGCTTTTTACTACCCCAAATTATCAAACATATCCACTGTGGTAATCAGGAAGAATGTAGTACCAAATGTTTCGGAACAGAAGTAACTAGGTATGACACGAAATCCCTCTTTCACCTTTTCTAAGCAGATTTAACATTTAAATAAAACAGATTTAACATTTAAATAAAACAATCAGCCAATTGAAGTTATGCAGTAAAATATGCAAGTCTAAAGTAGTTGTTTTAATTTGATCTTCAACCTCTGGGTTCATGGATCTGTATCTGATCCGACTCGGCCGCATATCCTGCATTTAATCCGAGCTCAAAGCTCCTCCCCTTACCCATAATGCCCCTAGCTCCTTCCTCCCCCCAGATCTCATTTGCAGCCTGTAAAGTTCACATCGTGGTCTGAGCTCTCTGAATTGTAAATGTTGTTTTTTAAGGTTAACTCTCTCTCTTCCTAGTTAATATCTCTGTCTCTACTTTCTACCTCCCCTTTCACATGGTTAAAAAAAAAACTCCTACTTTTTTCTGTTAGCTTGTATGTTTGAGCACTTGTGTATGTGCTGGGTCTGCTTTGGGGAAATGTCGGACACTCCCAAGCCAAGGTTCAGAAAGTGTGCAGACTGTGGCCATAAGCTATCCCCAGCCGAGGGCCACACTCTGTGCATAGTGTGTCTTGGGGCGGCCCACCTTCAGACCTTCTGCTCCATCTGTGTCGGGTTTAAAAGACCCTGCGCCTCCAACTTCTACCTCCTCCCCGGCCAAAGGGACTCAAACTCCCTCTGAGTGGCCCACGGATGGGGATACGTCATCGAAGTGTAGGCCGAGAAAGCGATCTCCAGACCGCTCTGCTCCAACCGGCTCTCCACCTAAACGGCTCCGAGATCAGACTCTCCCAGGCTCTGTTCTCCCTAGAGCCAGAGGAGCCCTGGATCCAGTCGCCAATGCAGGTTTCTCCTTACTGCCCTCCCAGGCCGGTGTTGGTCACATCTTCCTCCCACTCCAGCCGGAGCCTTAGTGAAGCGGAGATGGACAGGATGATGCGGAAATTTATCTACACCCAGATTCGGATGGGAGTCTTGCCTGCCGCCTCCGAAGTGGGGAGCATGCAGCCTTTTTTCACGCCGATTACTCCTTCTCCGTTCCAACCTTCGGTTTCGGAGCCCTTGGATCAGAGGAGAGACTGGGTCAAGGGGTCAGCACCGACGGTACCTTCTACCTCTACGTCGGCTATGACTTTGAGCAGGTTGGATCTGACAAGCTCTCAGAGCCGTAGCCTCGGTGTCAGATCCAAGGGTTGGTGTCTGCTCTGTGTGTGTCGGAGTGCAGCCTTCCTCTCGGTATCTCGGCACTTGGAGGCTCGACTCTGCCTCCCCCATCGAGCCAGAGGGTGACTGCTTCTCTTGGCCTTTCTCAGGGTGTCTGTTCCCCTTCTGCTTTTGATGTGGAGAGGGTTCTGTCTATTTCTTCGAGACCCTTGACCATCTTGTCCTTTGGCTCTGCCCCGACTGCCTCTGTTTCGGGTACTGTTCCAGCCATTCTGCTAACTCAGGGACAGCCTGCCGCCACTTTGCCTCAGGAAGCTTCCGCTTGGGAGCAGCAAGTCATTCGTGAGTCCTCCCCAAACATTCTGACTGAGGAGATCTCTCGCAAACGTATGTGCAAAAGGAGGCACTTACTCTCCACCGGAGTCTCTCACTGAAGTCACTGATGTGGAGGAAGTGGAAGATTCCCTCCGGTCACCCCCCGAGGATGTCTCCTTTGGAGACATCATGGAACTACTCCACCAGAGAAAAGGGGTCATCTGCCCAGAAACCAACCTCAGATGAATTGGTGTTCCTCAAGGCATTTAGCGCAGGACCCTCTTCTTCCTGGGTGTCCCCTCCCTCACATCCTTTAGTGGACCTGATAACATCTCTGGCGTAGAAGGAATTGGACATTATGGAGCCCATCCCCAAACGCCCAGATAAAGTTTTGAGCCCCCCTTCAGATAGGTCACACCGGAATAAGGGGTCTCTGGTTGATGCTATGTTGGTGGCAGCTGGCACTAGGAAAGAGCTCACTCAGGAGAGGTTGACGGTTCACTCTCTGGACCAAGAGTCAAGGGCGATAGACCGCTTCAGGAAGTAGGAGTGTGCTTCAGCGACTTTTTCTGTAAGAGCACTGAATTACATGGCACATGTGATTTGGCTGCAGCAAGAACTAGTTAAGAAGTTTGCTGAGTTGACCCGAGTCCATGTTGGCAGAGGACAAGAAGTTTTCCTCTCGTATGACCAGTGTAAAGTCAGTTGCGAATACTTCTCTGCGTCTCCTCTCAAGTCCTACCGAGCGAACCACTTGAGCAGCTGGTACAGGCGTTGCCATCAGGCAACACGCCTGGCTCCAGCTCTGTCAGTTCTTGGAACCTTTTAAGATGGCATTCACCAATGCCTTGTGCGACGGTTCTTCCCTGTTTGGAAAGTCGGTACATAAAACGTTGGTTCAGAGTGAGAAGGACGGGAAGACTCTGTCTGCCGATGGGATTGACTTCTCCTCTCAATGATCTTTTTCAAGGAAGCAGAGAGGAACTAAGAAGATGTGGTTATGAAAACTCAGACGTTTCCCCGAGACACTCTGGACTTACCTTTCCCCAGGCGCAGAGGGGAATATGATAGATGCCCTAGAGGCAGAGGGAGTCTGAGAAATTATGGGTCTCGAGAACCTTTCACGTCAGATCTGCGCAGCAGCTCTGAAGGGTTGCCCAACTGCTTGCCTGTGGAGGCAGTCGGGGGCTGGTTATCACTACACCTGAGTGGGAGTCCATCACAACAGATCATTGGGTGTTGCAGATTATATCCAGAGGTTATTCAATCCCATTCCTCGAGTCACCTCTAACACCAAAACACCTCCCAGACGTTCCACCCGTGCACAGGCAAAGCTACTGGAAAAATGGGTTATCCAATACATCCCCCAAGACCATTCCGGATTAAGCATTTATTCCAGGTTCTTTTTAGTGCCAAAGCAGACTGGGGACCTAAGACCAATTCTGGATCTATCCACCTTGAACCTGTGAATGGCCAAGATGAAATTCCAGATGGTCACCCTTCAATCTATCCTGCCCATCCTGTAGGAGAAGGATTAGATGTGCTCGATCGATCTCCAGGATGCATACCATCATATCAAGATGGACAGATGCTCTTGGAGCTTTCTCCGCTTCCAGCTAGAAACCAATCATCAGTTCAGAGTGCTCCCCTTTGGTCTCACCACAGCCCCCAGGATGTTTACTAAAGTAATGTCAGTAGTAGCGGATCACCTGAGACTCCAGGGCATTCAGGTATTCCCCTACCTGGACGATTGGCTCCGCGCTGCCCCTTCCAGGCATCAACTTTGTCAAGCGAGGGATTCCTTTCTACTACTAGCTCAGAACTTGGGCATCACCATCAGTCTCAGCAAATCATCTCTGGCTGCAATTCACACCTTGGATATCATTGGGGCTCAGTTAGACACAATTCAGTAAAAAGTTTTACTTACTCCAGACATGATACGCACTCTGAAGCTACATGATGTTCTCCGTGTTTCACTGTTGCAGTCATCATATTTGGGATGTCCTTCAAGGATGCATCTGCAGTCCTCAGATATGGGTTGTCCTGCCTCAGGCAGCCCTTCGGTCGGCCGGATTCCAAAGTCTGGGTCCGTCGTCGGCTGATGTCGCCCTTTCCCCGACGTCAGAGCGCCTGGGGTATAAAAGCGTCAGCCGACGCCATCTTCCTCAGTCTTTCTTGCCGCGTGGTGCCCGAAGCAGTAGCAGTTCGCAAGTGCCGGTCGGCCAGCTCCTGTAATTCAGCTACCGAAGACTTCAAAAGCTAAGTACCCCGTTGGGGACTCTTTCTTGCCTTAGCCGATGTCAGATAAAGTTAATAATTGCTTAACTTGTGGGAAACAAATACCTCATAAGAATTTCCACTCTTACTGCCTCCCCTGCCTAGGCCCAGACCACGACGTCTCGGCCTGTTCAGCCTGTGCTTCCTTCAATCGACGCACTCTTAGGCGTCGGGCGGAGTTTGCAGAGGAATTTTTTGGGGCTAGTTTCTCCTACAACATGCCGTCGGAGACTCCGACTCCTCATTTAACCAAGAAACGGAAGGACAAGGACCGACACACGTGGACCGCTGTTTCGGCTGAAACCGCGGCTAGGCCTACCGCGAGTGTATCTGTCTCGGCTGAAACCGAGTCCTTGGTACTTTTGGCCACCGAAACCGCTCAACCGACAACCTCGGCCCCGGAGGCCCCTGCTGAGTCGGTTATTGAATTTCCTTCAGAAACTGGTGTCTTGGAAACTTCCGACACCATTCCTCTAGACAAAACTACACCAGCACGTGGTGCAGCCAGGCCTCCTGCATCCATGTCCATAAAGGCATTCACCAGGGCTAAAGCTGCTAAACACACAAAAGCTATGCCTCCCAGGGTTATTCCTCAGGGACCCACTACAGGTTCACAGATTCTAAGTTTAGTAGAGGACCTTATTTCCTTAATTAGGGGTTCTCAGCCCCATCCGGACAGGGGCTCTCAACCTCCTCTAGACAAAAGGCCCAGGGTTGAGACCTCTGATCCCCACTCCTCAGAGGAGGCCACTGATGGCTCTGCTCTCTCGGACTACCAGGAGGAAGCTTTTTTGGCCTACGAGGATTCTGATGCAGAGGAGTCTATCCCCTCGGCCTCCCCTCCTGAAGAACTTTACTTCGGGGAGACCCTGCACACTATGAGAGCGCATTTCAAATGGCAGGGCCAGGAATTCTCTGATTCCAGGAAGAGATTAAGAACTTTTCTGCATTTACCTCAGCATAGACCTTTGGCTATTCCTCCTGTTTTGAATGTCATTGATGATGTGTACTCTGAGTCTAGCATAACTCCTGACACTCTTCCTCCGGCCCCTGTCAAACCCGATAGGTACTACAGGGTCCCGGACTCGCATCATTTTCTTTACAAGGCCCACTCTGCTGATCCAGAAACTATTTCCCAGGGCCCTAAATGGGTTGCAGCTGCCACTACTAAAAATCCACTCCCCTCTGAAAGGGAGTCCAGGGCTTTAGAGAGATGGGGTAAAAAAGTGTATACTTCTGCTACTCTTTCTATGAGGGCATTAAATTGTCAATTTCATATGATACAGTACCAAGAGTATTTGTTAGATGAATTGCATAAGAAACTGTCTTCACCTGAACCCCTAGATCGCAAATCACTTCAGGATCTGGTACATAACTCCCAGCAGGTTAGCAACCATTTCTTGCAGTGTGGTTATGATGCATTGGAAGCTTCATGTAGGTCAGCTATGACAGGTGCAGTCATACGTAGGCATGCTTTGCTGAAGGAACAATCTCTGCCAGACCATGTTAAAGCTAAGCTTCTGGATGCTCCACTGGAAAAGAAAAAAGTTATTTGGCTCCACTGTTCAGGAGGTCTTAAAGAAATTTGAGGAAAAGGCAAAATCTGTACAAACAGTCAAAGATTTTCTACAAGTCCAACCACCAAGATTCAGCAGAAATTGGCCTGCCAAGAATTGGTCCTTTCCAGACACAGAAAGATTTCAGAGAGGCAAGAACAGGCGTGCCAGAGGTAGAGGGCAAGCTAGAGGCTCCTACAGAGGACGTCAATGGCAGCCTCCCAACCAGAGAGGTAGTGCAGAACTTACAACTGCTGTACAAGGACAGACTCAATGACTTCACTTTGACTCCGCCAACCAGGGCTCAATTAGAAGCACCTTTGGGCGGAAAGCTTTCTTTATTCTCAGAAAATTGGCACAGTATTACAAGAGACAAATGGACACTGCAAATAATAGACAAAGGATACAGGTTCCATTTTCACACATTGCCAAACAGAAAAGGCATGCCAGACCTGCCACCAAATCAAAGGGCAGAGGCTTTGAAACAAATCTACAACTTAATGCAAATGAAAGCTATAGAAAAGGTTTCTCTTTCAGAACAAGGCCAAGGTTTTTATTCCAGACTATTCCTTGTTCCAAGAAAAGAAAAACAATGGAGGCCTATTCTCGACTTGTCCGCACTGAATACTTATCTCATTGTGCCAAAATTCAAAATGCTGACTCTACAGCAACTCCTTCCCATGCTGGGCAAGGGGTCTTGTCTGGTAACTCTAGACCTCAAGGAGGCATACCTGCATGTCCCTATCAGACAAAGTTGCAGAAGACACCTCAAATTTCTTGCAGGTTCAGAGCATTATCAATTCTCAGCATTGCCCTTTGGCTTATCTACTGCGCCCAGAGTATTCACGAAATGCCTGGCATCAGTAATTGCACACTGCAGACTTCAGGGGATTCAAATATACCCATATCTGGACGACTGCCTTATACAAGCGGACAGCCAACAAACTTTGGTAAAGCACTTGAATTATGCCATCCACCTACTTCAGGCCTTGGGATATACAGTCAACATTCACAAATCAAGACTTGTTCCATCCCAAAGAATAACTTTTCTGGGTGCGGATCTAGACACAACCACCCAAATGGCTTTTCTCACAGAAGAAAAACAAAGACAACTACCGGATTACTTCAAGAATCTGACAAGACAAACTCAGCTGACTGCAAGGAAAATCCTGCAGGCCCTGGGTTACATGGCATCTTGCATTCTTCTGATTCCACAAGCAGGGCTGCATATGAGGAAACTACAATGGTACCTAAGGAGTTTATGGACTCAGCACAGTCACAGCTTAGAAACTTTGATCCCACTCATTCCATGCCTCCAAAAGGAATTTCTGTGGTGGGCTCAAGCAAGCCAGTCAAACAGGGGTCTGCCCTTCAGCAAACCAATAGCCAGCCAAACCATTACAACGGACGCTTCAGACAACGGTTGGAGAGCACACATGGAGGGCAGATGTATTCAAGGACTATGGTCACAAAAGGAGCTACGCATGCACATAAACCAAAAGGAAATGCTGGCAGTGATACATGCAATCGAGGCCTTCAAACTCTTTCTGCATCAAGGCCACCTGCTAATAAGGACAGACAACACCACAGTTGTGGTACATAAACAAACAAGGAGGTACCCATTCCTACCCTCTTTGCAGACTGGCAATGAATCTATGGGAACTTTCCCTGAAACTCAATATAGAGCTGCAATCACAGTTTGTGCCAGGAAAAGACAATATACTGGCGGACAGCCTAAGCAGAAATATCATGGATGCACACGAATGGATGCTGCACCCAGACATCTTCTTTCAGATAACACAATCATGGGGGAGGCCGGACATAGATCTTTTTGCCTCCCACCACAATCATCAGCTGAAGAAATTCTGCTCAAGGACATACCACCCACAAGCATGGAAAGTGGGCGCCCTCTCTTTCAGCTGGAGAACTCTAACAGTGTATGCATTTCCACCTCTTCCATTAATGACCAAGGTCTTACTGAAGATCAGGACAGAGCAGCCAAAAGTGATTCTGATAGCTCCGGACTGGCCAAGACAGCACTGGTACCCACTGTTAAAGAGCATGTCATGCACAAAACCGTGGCCTCTTCCTCAATGGCCACTTCTCCTGACACAGCACAATTACAAAACTCTGCATTCCAACCTGAAAACCTTGCAACTAACAGCCTGGAGAATACCTTGACTCCTTCCCAGGATAAGCTATCCAAGAGAGTGAAGGATATCATAATGGAAGCTCGCCGGCCTTCCACAAGAAAGGCTTACTCAGCAAAATGGAAAAGATATCGCACTTGGAGCACCACAAAGGGCCTAGATGCGACAGTGATGAACATGGCACATATCCTGGAATACTTGGCAGAAATGCTCCACAATGGCCTGTCTTACTCTTCCATTAAAATTCATGCTTCAGCCATTTCAGCAGAATACAATACTGATCCACCTGTCTTCTCTCATCCTCTCCTAAGACAGTTTCTAAGAGGAATTAAAAACATCAATCCTCCAAGGAAGCCACCAGTGCCTACATGGGACCTTAACTTCGTGTTGGAGAAACTAACACTGCCTCCCTTTAAACCAGCAGCATCTTCAGAGCTACAGTTCCTGTCTTGGAAGACTGCTTTCCTTCTGGCCATAACCTCAGCAAGAAGAGTATCTGACTTACAGGCCCTCATGGCAGTACAACCATTTCTTATTTTTCATCAGGACAGAGTCTCATTGAGAACCAATCCTTCATTTATGCCAAAGGTGGTATCCAGGGTCTCATTGAACCAAGCTATTCACCTGCCTACCTTCTTTTCAAATCCACAAAACAAGGGGGAGAAACTTCTGCATACCCTGGACATTCACAGACAGTTGCGCTACTACTTGGACAAAACTAAAAGTTACAGAAAAACTGACCAGCTGTTTGTAGCATATGCTGCTGGTGCACAAAGAAAAGCAATTTCCAAACAGACAATTTCAAAATGGATAGGAAATTACATTCATTTTTGTTACTCTTTTCATGGCAAAACTGTGCCAGCTAACATTAGACCTCATTCCACCAGAGCCACAGCCACCTCCACAGCCTTCTTAAGAGGGGTGGCTACCAAGGACATTTTAGAAGCTGCTACATGGAGCTCCGTGCACACATTTTCCAAGCATTATTATTTACCTTTATATTCCAGATCCAGAGCAGGCTTTGGTATGGCAGTCCTGCAGGGCATTTTAGCTACACCATCCTTTACATAGATCCTACCACCCCCAGATTGGCTATGGTATTCTACCCATATGTGAGGACTGCAGATGCATCCTTGAAGGACATAGTACAGTTTTGTACCTACCATAAATGTAGATGTCCGATAGGTATGCATCTGCAGTCAGGTTTACCCTCCCTCCCTCCTTCCCCTCTGTGGTATTTCTTGGGTACCTATCCCTCTCATAGCTAGCTGGGGTTATCTATTATGGTGTATTTGTTTTATATATATATATATATATATATATATATATATATATATATATATATATAATTTCTGTGCATGTTTGGAATTTATTGAATTTCTCCAAATTTAGCCTTCCTTAGAGGGCACCTGGCATCTGGGGCAAGAAAAACTGAGGAAGATGGCGTCGGCTGACGCTTTTATACTCCAGGCGCTCTGACGTCGGGGAAAGGGCGACATCAGCCGACGCCGGACCCAGACTTTGGAATCCGGCCGACCGAAGGGCTGCCTGAGGCAGGACAACCCATATGTGAGGACTGCAGATGCATACCTATCGGACATCTACATTTATGGTAGGTACAAAACTGTACTTTATCCCTGCCAGGGTAGCCCTCGGCTGGCCCGAATACCAGAGGCTTAGTATTTCTGCTTCGGTTGCTGTCGCTTCAGGACTGACATCAGGTAGTCAGTAGTATAAAGTAAGGCAGCTGATGCCATTACAGCAGTCTTTCGTGCCGTGGAGCCCGAACCAGATGATGATCATGTTTCACTGTAGCAGTCATCACATTTGAGTTATCCATACCAGGGTAGCCCTCAGCCAGCCCGAATACCAGAGGCTTAGTACTTCTGCATTGGTTGCTGTCGCTTCAGGATTGACGTCAGGTCGTCAGTAGTATAAAGTAAGGCAGCCGACGCCATTACATCAGTCTTTCTTGCCATGGAGCCTGAAGCAGAAGCAGTTTGCACGAGTGCCGGTCGGCCCTACCTGAGTTTTGTCTACCGAATTGAAGTCTTCTAAAGCTAAGTACCCCATTGGTGATCCTTTTTTCTTGCACTAACCCATGTCAGAAAAAGGTTAACAATTGTCTCGCCTGTGGAAAGCAAATACCACACAGAGACTTTCATTCCTACTGCCTCATCTGCTTAGGCCCAGACCATGACGTTCCCTTGCTGTCGTTCTGTGCTTTGTTCAATGCCAGAACTATCCATCGTCGGCCCTTATTGTAGGTAGATATTTTTGCATACAGTCCTCGAACTCTGATATGGCTTTGGTAAGCCATCCAACAGCATATCTTCTGAAAAAACGTAAAGATAAAAACAGACCGCATAGGTCCAAACCTTCAGACGACACAACCATTAAGCTAGTCGTCAGTTCTCCAGGCCTCAGTGAGGCGCTTTCACAGCCCCTGATGCCTGCTTCTGTGGATTCGCAGGCCGCTACCTAGACCATTTTGGAGTCCGGTATGCCACAAAATTCTTCTTCGACTAAGGATCCTGTGGTCATCTCTACCTTCAATAGGTCCGGAGCCACTGGGCAGGCACTGGCTTCTGAGGAAGTCCTTCACACTACCGATTCTCAACATAAACCGACGTCTTCTTTCGTGACTACTGTTCTTTCAAAACTGCAGAGTTTCTTAGGCCCAGGGTATGAACCACACCCAAGAAACCAACAACCCAATCTCAGGCACCTGCTTCCTTGCCTCAGTCTCAAATGCTTAAAATGGCAGAAGACCTCATCATGCTGATCAGGGGAAGCCAAGCTACCCCTTCCAAAAGGAAAAGTGATTTGTCCCTGGTAGTTTTGTCCGAACAGTAGTCCGATGACTCTGATGCAACTGAATATGAAGACATGTAACCCCTGTCTGCTTATGAGGATTCTGATCCAGAAGATGTTCATCGTGTTTCACTGTTGCAGTCATGACTGTAGGGTCCTCCCCTGCCGGCAGGCAGTGCTCGGTCGGCCAGAATCTCAAAGTCTGAGTCCGGCGTCGGCTGTTCAGCCATGCTCCCTGACGTCAGAGCGCCAGGAGTACAAAACTTACAGCCGACGCCATGTTCTCCAGTCTTTCTTGCCGTGCGGTGATAGCAGTTCGCAAGTGCCGGTCGGATGACTCCTGACAATTTTTTCTGAACAAACTTCAGTCCGAAGACTTTCTACTCCTACTCAAAGTACCCCGTTGAGGAAACTTTTTTCTTGCTGCAGTCCGATGTCAGAAAAAGTTAATAATTGTATTTCGTGTGGGAAGCAAATACCTCATAAGGATTTTCATTCTTACTGTATTCCTTGCTTAGGCCCTGACCACGACGTAGCTAGGTGTCGGTTTTGTGCTAGATTCAATCAACGTACAATTAAACGAAGGTACGATTTTGCATTTCATTACTTCGATAGGCGTTTTAATTACAGAATGTCGTTGGATACTGTTCCGGCTACTGGAGTTCACAAACGACGCAAGGACAAAGACAGGCCTCCGAGATCCAAATCAGACGATATCGTTCAAGCAGAGCCAGCTTCAGGTTCAACCGTCATCAGTGAGGCGCTTTTGCAGCCCCTTTCGTCAGCCATTTCAGAACCGATGGCCGAAATGGACTCCCACGAGGAGCCAACTAGGCCTTTGAATATTTCTGTTGCAGGGCCTTCGGACGGGTCCGGAGCCGCTGTGCAGGTACCGGCTTCCGAAGGGGTTTTCAGGCCTACTCAGCTTCTAATAAAGGCAAAGCCAAAGACAAAGGCAAAGACTCCTTCCAAATTAAAGACTGCAACACAGGCCTCTTCTGATCCGGCTCCCAAGTCACAGAAACAGTTACTTAAGATGGCGGAGGACTTACTTACTATGATTAGGGGTTCACATCCCCCTCCAGATAAAAGGCCAAGGCAGGACGTTTATTATGACTCCTCTGATCAGGCTTCTGTTTCTTCAGTTTCTTCTTCCAACCAGGAATATTCTTTCCCTCCTTATGAGGATTCTGATGCTGAGGAATCCATTCCTTCAGCTTCTCCCCCTAAGGACTTCTCTTTTGGGGAAACTTTGCATGAAATGAGGGAGCATTTCCACTGGGAAGGACAGGAGTATTCAGAATCTAAGAAAAGACTAAGGGATTTTCTTCTTCTCCCAACATAGACCCCTGGCTATTCCTCCTATTTTGGATATTGTGGATGATGCTTTTTTGGAGGCTAACTTAACCCCTGACTCTTTTCCTCCAGCTCCTGTTAAGCCTGACAGATATTACAGGGTTCCTGATTCCCACCAGTTTTTATACAAGAACCCTACTGCTGACCCTGAAACCATTTCTCAGGGTCCCAAGGGAGTTAAGGCCGCTTCTGCTAAAAACCCCATTCCCACTGAGAAGGATTCAAGATCTTTAGAAAGATGGGGCAAAAAAGTGTACACTTCTGCTACTTTATCTATTAGAGCTTTAAACTGTCAGTTTCGTATGCTGAAATACCAGCAATTTCTCCTGTCTGTTTTAAAACAAAAGCTAACTTCCATTTCCACCTGTGCAGATAAGGAATTACATGATTTAATGCATGCCACTGAACAAGTTGGGAAGCATGGTTTACACTGTGGATTTGATGCCTTGGAGGCTTCTTGTAGGGCTGCTGCCTCTGGCACAGTAATTAGAAGGCATGCATGGTTAAAGGAACAAAATTTGCCAGATCAAGTAAAAGCTAAATTATTGGATGCTCCTGTTCAGCATAATGTTTTGTTTGAATCTAAAGCTGAAGAGGTGATTAAAAAGATGGAGGACAAGGCAAAATCCATGCAAACAGTTAAAGATTTCTTACAAGTACAGCCACCCAGATTTAGTAGGAATTGGCCTTCAAAAAATTGGTCCTTTCCCAATTCAGACAGGCCTCAGAGGGGTAGATACAGACGCTCCCGAGGAAGGCCTCAAACACAGGCCTCTTATAGACCAAGACAGTGGACTGCTTCCACCCCAAGTGGAGGAGAGGACAGGTCGCAAGCTCATAGGAAACAGACTCAATGACTCCCTCTGTTGGGCTGCAGGAACTTCATGCCTGGAAGCCCCTCTCGGAGGAAAACTATCTTTTTTTCACCAAAATTGGACTCGTATAACCCAAGACAAGTGGGTTCTGGATGTGGTTTCAAGAGGTTACAAATTCCATTTTCATACCCTACCAAGGCCAAGCGGATGGCCAGATCTTCCAAAACATCAATGGACAGAGGCCTTAAACCAGGTGGAAGCTCTCTTGGCTGTGAAAGCCATAGAACTAGTTCCACTTTCAGAGATGGGACAAGGTTTTTACTCGTGGCTTTTTCTAGTCCCCAGGAAGCAAAATTCATGGAGACCCATTCTGGATCTGTCAGTCTTGACCACTTTTCTAGAGATACCAAAATTCAAGATGCTTACTCTACAGCAGCTACTTCCAATGCTGACCAGAAATGCATGGATAGTAACTTTAGATTTAAAGGAGGCATATTTACACATTCCCATCAGGCAGGACCGCAGAAAATACCTCAGGTTCAAGGCCGGATCGAGGCACTTTCAATTCTCTGCGCTGCCCTTTGGATTGTCTACTGCGCCCAGGGTCTTCACCAAATGCCTGGCTCCAGTAGTAGCTTATTGCAAACTCAAGGGAATTCAAATTTACCCTTATCTGGACGACTGTCTTATTCAGGCAGACAGCAAGGATGTCTTACTCCAGCATCTACAGTTTGTTCAGAATCTTCTAAAGTTCCTGGGATTCACTGTAAACATAAAAAAGTCAAATTTGACTCCCTCACAACAGATCATTTTTTTGGGCGCTTCTCTAAACACAACAACCCAGATGGCATTTCTGACATACGAAAAACAAGGTACAGCTGGCTTCAACTTTCAAAACCTTGGCAACTTTAACTTAGCTATCTGCAAGGAGATTCCTGCAGGCTTTGGGTTACTGCATCCTTCTCGCACCATATGCAAGGCTACATATGAGGAAAATACAGTGGTACGTAAAAAGTGTATGGTCTCAGCATTGCCACAGTTTAGACATACTGATCTCCGTCATGCCTTGTCTTCAAAAGGAATTCCTTTGGTGGTCCAAGGCATGTACTCTAAACAAAGGAAAACCCTTCTGTCTGCCTCCTGCCACTCAGATACTAACCACGAATGCTTCAGATTATGCCTGGGGAGCCCATTTTCAGGGCAACTGTCTGCAAGGCCTTTGGACAAAGGATCAGAAGCACCTGCATATCAATTTAAAGGAAATGTTAGCCATTCAGAAAGCCCTATTGGCCTTCAGGAATCTTCTTCAACCAGGACAACTACTGATACGGACAGACAACACCACAGTTATGTGGTACATAAACAAGCAAGGGGGATCTCATTCCTACCCCCTTTGCAGACTAGCCATGGATCTGTGGAACACAGCTCTAGCTTGCAATCTGGACCTTCAAGCTCAGTTTCTACCAGGGAAGCAAAACTTCCTGGCAGACAGTCTGAGCAGAATCCTTTCGGACCCACACGAGTGGATGCTGGACACCGAAATATTCAAGATGATAACAGCAGTCTGGGGATGTCCTCACATAGACCTCTTTGCATCCCACCTCAATCATCAACTACAGATTTTTTGCACCAGGACTTTCCACAAACATGCTTGGAAAGTGGATGCACTATCATTCAGTTGGAGAAACCTCTCGGGATATGCCTTTCCACCTCTTCCTCTTCTTCCACGGGTATTATTAAAGATCAAACAAGACAAGCCCAAGATGATAATCTTGCTGGCCCCAAATTGGCCTCGACAGTTTTGGTACCCAACTCTGAAAAACCTTTGTCTGGAGCCCCCTTGGATTTTACCACAGACTCCGAACCTTCTGTCCCAACACCAGGGTCAGGTTCTACACTCCCATGTCAGAACACTCAGCCTGGCGGCCTGGTTAATCCAGGGTCTTTGATTCATTCTCTCCTACCCAAGCAGGTCATGGATGTCATTTTATAAGCCAGACGTCCTAGCACTAGAAAATCTTATGCAGGAAAATGGAAAAGATTTTGTTCCTGGATGCAGGCTCAGGATTCTGATCCTCTTCTTCCTAACATTCCTTTAATTTTACTTTACCTGACAGACCTCTTACATAAGGGTCTCTCTTTCTCTTCCATTAAGATACATGCCTCTGCTATTTCTGCTCATTATAATACAGACCCTCCAATCTTTTCCCATCAGCTCATGAGACAGTTTCTCAGAGGAGCTAAGAACTTAAGGCCCCCTAGATCTCCTCCCATTCCTGCTTGGGATCTCAACTATGTTTTGGAAAAGCTCACCTTACCTCCTTTTGAGCCTGCTGCCACTTCTGACATCAGGTTTTTATCTTGGAAAACAGCCATCCTGTTAGCTCTGACCTCTGCCAGGAGAGTTTGAGTTGCAAGCTCATATGGCTGTGGAACCTTATATTATTTTTCATCAAGACAGGGTGTCTTTAAGGACTAATCCTACTTTCATGCCCAAAGTGGTTTCCAAAGTGGCTTTAAATCAAACTATTCACTTGCCAACTTTTTTCCCCACCCCTCAAAATAAAGGGGAAAGGATCTTACATTCCTTGGATGTACACAGACAACTACGTTTTTACCTGGACAGAACCAAGGACATCAGGAAATCAGAGCAATTGTTTGTTTCTTATGCTTCAAGTTTCCAAGGTAAAGCCATTTCAAAACAGACCATTTCTAAATGGATTGCTCATGGAATCAGATTTTGCTATTCACACCATGGAAAGCAGATCCCAGGGAGTATAAGGACTCATTCCACCAGCTGCGGCCACTTCCGCTGCCTTCCTCAGGGGAGTTCCTACCAAAGACATTTTGGAAGCTGCACCTTGGAGTTCAGTGCATACTTTTTCAAAGCACTACAATCTACCTCTCTACTCTAAGTCTAGGGCAGGCTTTGCTTCTGCAGTATTGCAGGGCCTTTTAGCCGCCCCTTCTTCTTTATGACCACCTCCCTTTCTTTCTTCTTTGGTATTCTGCCCTACAGTCATGACTGCAACAGTGAAACACAATGAACATAGTACAGTTGTGTACACTTACCATAAATGTAGATGTTCAGGTGTCTTCACTGTTGCAGTCTGAGTTTCCCTTCCTCCTATCCCCTCTTATTTTTACTTTTGTGTGGTTCCTTTTTTAACCATTCTTCTGAGGTGTATTTGCAAAGGGTATGGGACCTTATTCATTTTTGGACTCCTGACATCTGGGGCAAGAAAAATTGGAGAACATGGCGTCGGCTGTCAGTTTTGTACTCCTGGCGCTTTGACGTCAGGGAGCATGGCTGAACAGCCGACGCCAGACCCAGACCTTGGGATTCTGGCCGACCGAGGACTGCCTGCTGGAAGGGGAGACCCCTACAGTCATGACTGCAACAGTGAAGACACTCTAACATCTACATTTATGGTAAGTGTACACAACTGTACTATTCCATTCCTTCAGCCTCTCCCCCAGAAGATTTTTCCTTCGGGGAAACCCTTCATACCTTGAAGGAGCATTTCCAGTGGGAAAGTCAGGACTACCCTTAGTCACTCAGGGAATTTTTAGATCTTCCACAGCACAGATCCTTGGCCATCCCCCCAGCCTGGATGTTGTGGAGGATGTTTTCCTGGAGTCCAGCTTGACTCCTGACACCCTCCCTCCTGCACCCAGAAAACCAGACCAATACTACAGAGCCCCTGACTCGCACAAATTTCTTATTAAAAATCCTACTGTTGATCCTGAGGCAATTTCTCAAGGGCCTAAAGCAGCCTCAACTAAGAATCCCACCCCCTCAGATAGGGATTCCCACGCACTAGACAGATGGGGTAAAAAGTATACACCTCTGCTACTCTTGCTATCAGCGCACTCGACTGTCCGTTCCATTTCAGCAACATACCCTGGAACTACAAAAAAATGTCTTCCTTTCCTGCTTGTGCAGAATCTAAAGAGCTAATGCATTCTGCAAGTCAAGTAACTAAACACACCTTGCACTGTGGTTTTGATGCACCAGAAGCTTCTTGCAGAGAAACAGTCACCGGATCTGTCCTTAGAAGGCATGCATGGCTTAAGGAGCAGCCCTTGCAGGACCATGTTAAATCTAAATTGATAGATGCCCCCTTACACAAAGACAACTTATTTGGCACTAAGGCAGAAGAGGTCTTAAAAAAGATGAAAGAAAAAGCAAAATCTATGCAGACAGTTAAGGATTTCTTACAGGTTCAGCAGGCATTGTCCCACCAGGCACTGGTCCTTTCTGGCTCCCACCACGCCAGCTTAGCCCAGACCCCGGGGAACAGGAGCCCCCCGACAGCAGCCACAGGGAATGCAGAGATCTATGCAGTGGACTACCTCCACTTCAAAGCCAGGGAGTTCTAAGCCCACCCCCCTTATGGTGAGAACTCACAGTGACTCTCCTTGCCCTCCCCCTACCCACCTTCACCTACCCCTAAGAGGAAAACTCTCCTTTCATACAAGTACCTGGCCCACCATTATTAACAACCGTTGTGTTCTCAATATGGTGTCTCAGGGATACAAATTTTCTTTCCACACCCTTCCAACCCCAAAAGGGCTCCCAGATCTACCTCTATACCAGTGGGCAGAGGCGCAAAAGCAAGTCCTTTCCCTTCTCTCCATGAGGGCAGTGGAGTACGTTTCTGCAGAACAGAAAGGCCAAGATTTCTACTCCAGACTCTTTCTGGTACCCAGAAAAGAGGGCACCTGGTGCCCCATCCTTGATCTATCCATGTTCACCCTGCAGCAGTTGCTACCCATGCTCTCCAAGGATGCTTGGCTAGCCACCGTAGACCTAAAAGAGGCCTACCTCCACATTCCTATCAGGGAATCATGCAGGAAATATCATCTATTTCAGGGCAGGATCTCAGCACTTTCAGTTCTCTGCACTTCCCTTTGGCTTATCTACTGCTCCCAAAATTTTCATAAAATGTCTGGCTCCAGCCATTGCCTTTTGCAGACAAAGGAATATCCAGATTTACCCATACTTAGACGACTGCCTAATTCAGACAGACAGCCAGGAAAACCTGCTGAAGCACCTGGCCTTTGTAAAGTCCCTACTAAACTCCCTAAGGTACACAATCAATGAAAAGAAATCCAAACAGGTACCCACTCAAAGGATTACATTCCTGTGAGCAAGCCTGGAACAGCTTCCCAGATGGCATTCCTTGCACCAGAAAAGCATACCTTCCTGACAGCCTACTTCTCTCAGCTAGTCACCACACCCCAGCTATCTGCAAGGAAAATCCTGCAAGCTCTTGGGTTCATGGCATCTTGCATTCTACTCATTCCATATGCCAGACTGCATATGAGGAAACTTTAATGGTACTTAAAAAGCATTTGGTGGCAACACTCTCAAGACCTGGAGACTCTTATACCTGTAATACCTTGTCTCAGAAAAGATTTTCTTTGGTGGGCAACAGCATGCTCCCACAACAAGGGGCTACCTTTCTCACCACCCCTCGCTGCCAAGACCCTCCCCACAGATGCATCAGACTATGCCTGGGGTGCACACCTGGACGGCAGGTGCATACAGGGCCAATGGAGCCCACAACAAATCTATCTGCACATCACCCAAAAAGAGATGATAGCTGTCCAGCATGCCTTGATAGCTTTCAAACCCCTTCTCTCCGCAAGGGCTCTCCAGATCAAAACAGACACCACTGTGATGTGGTATATCAACAAGCAGGGGAGGGACTCTCTCCTACTCTCTATGCAGGCTGGCCATAACCCTTTGGCACACAGTGTTTGCCATGCAACTCCACCTGTTAGCACAATTCCTACCAGGTACTCTCAACTCTCTGGCAGACCGTTTCAGCAGAAATCTTCTGGACCCACACAAGTGACAACTCAGCAGAAGAATCTTCACCCTGATAACTCAGAAATGAGGCACCCCAAAGGTCGACCTCTTTGCCTTCCACACCAACCATCAGCTCAGCAAGTTCTGAACCAGGGAGAATCACTGCATGGCTTCAGTTTGACAGTTTGGCATATTCCCTAACCCCCGATCTGTCTGCCAACCTTAGTAAACAGGTTCTAGATGTTGTACGTGAGACACCCTAGCACTAGAAAGTCAAATGCCGACAAATGGAAAAGGTTCTGCACCTGGATTCAGACTAAAGGAGCCAATACGGCACAGCCCTCCCTCACTCTCGTCCTGGGTTGCTTAGCTGACGTGCTACACAGTGGCCTCTCTTTTTTTTCTCTCTTAAAATTTGTGCCCCTGCTATCTCTGCTCATTTTCGAACTGAACATCCCATTTTCTCATGCCCTTTGATCAAACAGTTCCTAAGAGGGGCTAGCAACCCCAGCTTGGTACCTTAACTTTGTGTTGAAAAAGCCCCCCCCCCCCCCTTCGAGCCAGCCTCTTCAGCAGAGCTAAAATTTCTCTCCTGGAAGACCGCTTTCCTTCTGGCTATCACTTCAGCCAGAAGGGTCTCCGAGCTGCAAGCACTCATGGCTGTGGAACCCTTCGTCATCTTCCATGCTGACAGGGTATCCCTCAGGACTAACCCATCCTTCATGCTTAAGGTGGTGTCCAGTGTGGTTCTCAACCAATCCATTCATTTGCCCACCTTTCTCCCTAACCCACAGAACAAGGGGGAAAGGATCCTGCACTCTCTAGATGTGCACAGACAGCTCAGATTCTATCTAGACAGAACTAAATCCTTCAGAAAGTCTGATCAATTGCTGGTTAGCTTTGCTAAAGGGGTAGAAGGCAAAGCCATCTCCAAACAAACCATTTCCAAATGGATAGCACACTGCATCCATTTCTGCTACAAACAACATGGGAAGCCTCCCCCCAAGGGGGTCAGGACTCACTCCACCAGAGCAGCTTCCACCTCTGCAGCTTTCCTCAGAGGAGTCCCTACCGGGGACATCCTGGAGGCTGCCACCTGGACTTCTGTTCACATCTTTACCAAACATTACCACCTGCCTATCTTTTCAAAATCCAGGGCAGGGTTTGCCTTTGCAGAATTGAAGGGCATCCTAGCCAGCCCCTAGATGTCCTTCAAGGATGCATCTGCAGTCCTTACAAATGGGTTGTCCTGTTGTCAGGCAGCCCTTCGGTCGGCCGGATTCCAAAGTCTGGGTCTGGCCTCGCACTTCACCCGACGTCATAGCTGCAGTTCTTCGGGTATAAAGGCATCAGCCGACGCCATTTTCCTCAGTCTTTCTTGCCGCGTGGCGCCCGAAGCAGAAGCTGTTCGCAAGTGCCGGTCGGTCAGAACCAGAGATTACTACTGCCGAATACTTCTACTACTACCGAAGACTTCTAAAAAGCTAAGTACCCCGTTGGGGACTCTTTCTTGCCTCAGCCGATGTCAGAAAAAGTGAATAACTGTTTAAATTGTAGGAAACAAATACCTCATAAAGATTTCCACTCTTACTGCTTACCTTGCTTAGGCCCAGACCACGACGTAGCAGCTTGTCTAGCCTGTGCTTCTTTCAACCGACGAACGCTTAGACGTCGGTCTGAATTTGCTGAAGAGTTTTTCGGCTCCGCTTTTGCTTACATTATGCCGTCAGATACTCCGACTACGCAAATTTCTAAAAAGCGCAAGTAAAAGGACCGACACTCGCAGTCCGCGGTTTCAGTCGAAACCGCGGTTAAGCCAACCGCGAGTGTCTCGGTTTCGGCTGAAACCGAGTCCACGGTTCTTCCTTCGGCCGAAAGCTTGCCACTTACCGAGGCCTCATCCAGCTTGGCTGAATCTGCTACTGAAATCCCACCTGCTCCTGCAGATACTCAGGATTTATCAGATACTATCCCTTTGGATATTTCTACCCCTGCACGTGGAGCTGCTAGGCCTCCTGCATCCATGTTGATTAAGGCCTTTGCCAGGGCTAAAGCAGCAAAAACTACCAAAACTGTGCCTGCTAAGACCCCCTCTCACAGGCCCAGTTCTAGTTCACAAATGCTTAGTCTAGCAGACGATCTCATTTCTTTGATCCGGGGATCTCAACCACATCCAGACAGGGCCTCTCACCCACCTCCAGAGAAGAGGACTAGAGTAGAGCCCCCTGAGCCAGTTTCTTCAGATGGCTCTTCTGATGAATCAGATAATTCAGACCCTCCAGAGGCCCCTTTTTCTCCTTATGAGGACTCTGATGCAGAAGAGTCCATTCCTTCTGCCTCTCCACCTGAGGAATTTTCTTTTGGGGAAACCTTACATGCTATGAGGGAACAATTTCAATGGCAGGGCCAGGATTTTTCAGACTCTAGGAAAAGGCTTAGAACCTTTTTGCATTTGCCACAGCATAGGCCTTTAGCCATTCCTCCAGTACTTACTGTTGTGGATGATGCTTTTAATTATGCTTGTACTGCTCCTGACTCTCTTCCTCCGGCCCCTGCTAAGCCCAATAGGTACTACAGGGTTCCGGACACACATTATCATTTGTATAAGGCCCCTTTTGCAGATCCCAAAACTATATCCCAGGGACCCAAGGCTGTAGCAGCTACCTCTACCAAAAACCCCCTCCCCTCTGAAAGGGAATCCAGGGCCTTAGAGAGATGGGGTAAAAAAGTTTACACTTCTGCTACTCTTTCAGCTAGGGCCTTGAACTGTCAATTCCACATGATCCAGTATCAGGAATTTATGTTAGACCAGTTAACTAAAAAGCTGTCCTCAGATGAACCATTAGACAAAAAATCTGTTCAGGAAATGGTACATAACATTCAGCAGGTCAGTAATCATTCCTTAAAATGTGGCTATGATGCACTGGAGGCTTCCTTTAGATCAGCCATGACTGGCACAGTGATCAGAAGACATGCATGGTTAAAAGAGCAGGCCTTACCAGACCATGTCAAATCAAAGCTACTAGATGCTCCCATGGACAAGATCAATTTGTTTGGCTCTCCTGCACAACAGGTGCTGAAGAAGATGGAAGAGAAAGCAAAATCTGTCCAGACAGTCAAAGATTTCTTACAGGTCCAACCTCCAAGGTTTAGCAGGAATTGGCCTCCAAGAATTGGTCCTTTCCAGACACCTCCAGAGCTCAGAGAGGCAGGAATAGGCTCAAGAGGCAGAGGTCAATCCAGAGGTGCCTACAGGGGGCGTCAGTGGCAGGCTAACAACCAGCGAGGTACAGCCACAGATACAGCCACCACCACTACTACAGGACAATCACAGTGACTTGGCTCTGGCACCGCCTACCAGGGAACAACTAGAAGCACCCTTAGGTGGGAAGCTAGCCTTATTTTCAGTAAACTGGCATTACATCACAGGAGACAAGTGGATTTTGCAGACAATAGACCAAGGTTACAGGTTTCACTTCCATACTCTACCAAGGAAGAGAGGAATGCCAAACCTACCTCCAAATCAAAAGGCAGAAGCTCTAAAACAAATAACTCACTTACTAAGGATGAGAGCTGTAGAAAAAGTACCATCTGTCGAGCAAGGCCAAGGATTTTACTCCAGGCTCTTCCTGGTGCCAAGAAAAGAAAACCAATGGAGACCTATTCTCGACCTGTCCGCTTTAAACACATACCTCATTGTCCCAAAATTCAAAATGCTGACCCTACAGCAGCTTCTTCCCATGTTGGGCAAGGAGTCTTGGCTGGTAACTCTAGATCTCAAGGAGGCATACCTGCACGTCCCCATACGACCAAATTGCAGAAGATACCTCAGATTTCTTGCAGGATCAGAGCATTATCCATTCTCAGCATTGCCCTTTGGCTTATCTACTGCGCCCAGAGTGTTCACGAAATGCCTGGCATCAGTAATTGCTCATTGCAGGCTTCAGGGAATCCAAATCTACCCTTACCTGGACGACTGCCTGTTGCAAGCGGACAACAAAAACAAGCTAGCAGAAGACTTGAAAAGGGTCATTTATCTACTGCAAGCCCTGGGATACACAGTCAATACAAAAAAGTCGAGGCTGATACCATCCCAAAGGATAACCTTTTTGGGTGCAGAGCTGGACACATCAAAACAAATGGCATTCCTAACAGTAGAAAAACAGGAGCAACTCCCTCTCTACTTCTTGGCATTAACAAAGCAGAACCGGCTAACAGCAAGAAAAGTCCTGCAAGCCTTGGGTTTCATGACATCCTGCATAATATTGGTTCCACATGCCAGGCTGCATATGAGAAAGTTACAGTGGTACCTAAGGAATTTATGGTCTCAGCACAAGCACAGCCTAGAAACCCAAATTCCAATAATCCCATGCCTGAAGCAAGAATTCCAATGGTGGGCTCAGGCCTGTCAATCAAACAAAGGACTGCCCTTCCACAGCACTCAACCAAGCCAGACCATCACAACGGACGCCTCAGACCTCGGTTGGGGGGCCCACATGCTGGACAAGTGCATACAAGGCTTATGGACTCAAGACCAGCTGCACCTACACATAAATCAAAAGGAAATGCTGGCAGTAAAACTGGCAATTCAGACATTCAGACCATTTCTTGACAAGGTCAACTGTTGATAAGGACAGACAACACCACAGTTATGTGGTACATCAACAAACAGGGAGGCACACATTCGTACCCTCTATGCCGGATGGCAATGGACCTTTGGAATGTGGCCCTGAGCTTCAACATTCAGTTACAAGCAATTTTTGTACCAGGAAAAGAAAACATTCTAGCAGACATACTAAGCAGAACTACCACGGATGCCCACGAATGGATGCTGCATCCGGACATCTTCAAAACCATTACAAGAAAATGGGGACTACCAGAAATAGACTTATTTGCATCCCCACGCAATCACCAACTGAAGAAATTCTGCACAAGGACGTACCACCCACTTGCTTGGAAAGTGGACTCCTATCTTTCAGTTGGAAAAACCTGACAGCATATGCATTCCCACCACTTCCTTTGATGCACAAGGTGCTATTGAAGATCAAAGAGGACCGTCCAAGGATCATCCTGATAGCTCCAGACTGGCCAAGACAACATTGGTACCCATTACTGAGGAGCATGTCTCGGGAACAAATATGGCCTCTACCCTAGTTCCCTTACTGTTAACACAGAACAACTACAACACCCTGCATCCAAACCTGAAAACACTGCAGCTGACTGCCTGGAACATTGCATAAGACCAAATAACCCAAATTTATCCCAAAGGGTTAAAGACATTATCTTGGAGGCTCGCAGACCCTCAACAAGGAAAAATTATTCAGCAAAATGGAAAAGATATCACATTTGGAGTACTGCAAAAGGAGAAAATGTGTCACTGGTAAACATAGCCAACATCCTGGAATACTTGGCAGAGCTCTTCCACAACGGCCTGTCCTATTCTTCCATTAAGATTCATGCATCAGCTATTTCAGCAGAATACGACTTGGATCCTCCAGTCTTCTCACATCCTCTGCTCAGGCAGTTTCTGAGAGGAATTAAAAATGTAAAACCACCTAGGAAGCCACCATTGCCAGCATGGGACTTGAACTTTGTGCTAGAAAAGTTGACACTCCTCCTTTCGAACCAGCAGCAACAGCAGAATTACAATACTTATCATGGAAAACTGCTTTCCTGCTTGCAATCACTTCAGCAAGAAGGGTATCTGAGCTACAGGCATTAATGGCAGTACAGCCCTTCCTGATCTTCCATCAAGATAGAGTGTCCATGAGAACAAATCCTACTTTTATGCCAAAGGTGGTCTCCAGAGTATCTTTAAATCAGGCTATCCACCTACCTACATTCTTCCCCAACCCACAGAACAGGGGAGAAAGACTGTTGCATACCTTGGATGTACATAGACAATTACGCTACTACCTGGACAGGACCAAGAGCAATAGAAAAACTGACCAGCTACTGGTAGCATATGCAACAGGAATGGAAGGAAAAGCAATTTCAAAACAGGCAATCTCTAAGTGGATAGGAAATTGCATTAGATTTTGTTACTCCTACCATGGGAAGAAAACTCCAGAAAACATCAGGCCTCACTCTACAAGGGCTACAGCCACTACCACAGCTTTTCTACGAGGAGTGGCTACCAAAGACATTTTAGAGGCTGCTACTTGGAGCTCCGTGCATACATTTGCCAAGCATTATAATGTACCTTTATACTCCAGATCCCGAGCAGGTTTTGCCACTGCTGTTTTGCAAGGGATCTTAACTACACCATAATCTTATTTCTCCTCCTCCCCCAGTTTGGCTATGGTATTCTACCCATTTGTAAGGACTGCAGATGCATCCTTGAAGGATATAGTACAGTTTTGTACCTACCATAAATGTAGATGTCCGATAGGCATGCATCTGCAGTCAGGATTACCCACCCTCCTTCCCCTCTGTGGTACTCCTAGGGTATTTGCCCATCTTGTAGCTAGCTGGGGGAATCTATTATGGTGTATTTGTTTGTATATATGTACATACATGCTTATTTTTTGTTTGCTCTCTACTATTTGGAACTGTTTGCATTTATCCAAATTTAGCCTTCCTAGAGGGCTCCTGGCATCTGGGGCAAGAAACACTGAGGAAAATGGCGTCGGCTGATGCCTTTATACCCGAAGAACTGCAGCTATGACGTCGGGTGAAGTGCGACACCAGCCGAGGCCAGACCCAGACTTTGGAATCCGGCCGACCGAAGGGCTGCCTGATGACAGGACAACCCATTTGTAAGGACTGCAGATGCATGCCTATCGGACATCTACATTTATGGTAGGTACAAAACTGTACTTTTCCTTGACTGCCTCCACCCATTTCTTCAGCTTTGTGAATCAACCCAAATGTGATGACTGCAACAGTGAAACACGAAGAGCATAGTACAGTTGTGTACACTTGCCATAAATGTAGATGTTTGAATGTATTCACTGTTCCAGTTCTGGTTTCCTCCTTCCATCCTCCTCCTCTTTCTTCTCTTTCCTTACAAGGGAGATATTGGTATTTACTTTCTATTGGTGGGGTTCTTCCACCAGCACCTGGCTCCCACTTGGGGGCTCCTGACAGGTTAGGGCAAGAAAAATTGATGAAATTGCGTTGGCTGCCTTACATTATACTACTGACGACCTGACGTCAGACTTGAAGTAACAGCAACCGACGCAGAGATACTAAGCCTCTGGATTCAGGCCGGCCGAGAGCTACCCTGGCAGGGATAACCGAAATGTGATGACTGCAACATTGAATACATTTGGACATCTACATTTATGGTAAGTGTACACGATTGTACTTTCTTTACATTCTTCAAATTCACTCTCCAGTGGCATAAGTGGTACTACGGGTTTTGAGGTGCATGACAGCCACGATCAATCGTTTACCCTTGACACGCCTTCACATGCGGACCCTTCAGTGGACCCTTTCCATGCAGTGGTCTCTTATATCTCCCATTGTCTCATCTTGTTCAAATCTCTCAAGTGTGCAGGGACTCTCTTCGGTGCTGGATTCATTCTCCGGATCTGGTCCGGGGATGTCCTTTTCTCCCATTTCCCAGGGCCATGGTGACAACAGACACCTCCCAGCTGGGATGGGGGGGCATTGTTCGGGAAGGACAGTTCAAGGCACATGGTCATCCTACAAGACCAGTTTGCATATCAACATCCTGGAGAATGAGGGTGGTGGTTCTTGCATTGCAGGCTGTCCATGCCCATCTTCTCTCAGGAACGATTGCTATACAAGACAGTATGTCGGTGGTCTGGTGCATCACCAAACAGGGGGGACCAGATTTTATTCCCTTTGACGCGAAGCTGTGAGAGTGTGGGAATGGGCTGTCTCCACCGGCTGTTTTCTGGTGGCACCGCACATTCCAGGACAGCCCAGCATTCTAGCAGACAGGCTCAGCAGATCTATCCTGATGCCTTACAAGTGGTCTCTGAATCCTTCAGTAGCAGAACAGATCTTTCACAAGTGGCAGTCAGCCTTGCTGCAATCTGTTTGCCTCTCCTTCCAACACAAAATGCAGCGAGTTCTTCGCTCTAAATACCTTCTCAGGAAGCCCCCAGAGATGCTCTAACTTAGGCTTGGCCTCCTGGTCTTCTGTATGTTTATCCTCCTCTGCCCTTGATACCAAAATTTCTTCAGAAAGCTCGTAGGCTGGGGAGCTTCGTGATCCTCATTGCCCCATTCTGGCTTCGCCAAGTCTGGTTTCCCTCTCTGTGGTCTCATCTGGTGGCTCTACCATGGATGTTGGATCCAGTTCCGGATCTCATTTCTCATTCCTCAGGGATTCCTCATCCAGACCTGGACAAGTCTGAAGCTCACTGCTTGGTTGCTCCAGTTCCCATGATTATCAGGACATCGGTTTATCTTCTCCAGTCAAACGATATCTGGTGGCGGCTCACAAGTCTTCTACCAGGAAGGTATACTACAGCAAGTGGAAAATTTTTTCTATATGGGCTTCACAGCAAGCATTGGATCCCTTTATTGCTTCAGTTTCTGTCGTGTTGAAATTCTTACCAGGGATTTTTCAACAAGGCGCCAGTTTGTGCACAGTCAAAGTTCAACTGGCTGCAATTTCTGACTTTCATGTGAGGGAGAATATGGCTTCCTTGGCATCTTCAAAGCTTTGCGATACTTTCCTTAAAGGTACGTTTCTTCTGAGACCCCCCCGGTGAAGGTTCATACGCTACCATGGGATCTTACATTGGTGCTTCAGGCTTTAGTGTCACCCCCCCCCCCCCCTTGAACCTGCAGCTTCAGTGGATCTGCATTTTCTGTCCTGGAAGACTGCTTTCTTAGTTGCCATTACTTCAACTAGGAGAGTGTCGGAACTTCAAGCCCTATCGGTCAAAGTCCCTTATATGATTTTTTTCTTAAGGACAGGGTGTCTTTGCGCACTAGCCCATCTTTTCTTCCCAAAGTAGCTTCAGAGGCCAACATTAATCAGATGACTAATCTTCTGGTCTTCTTTCCAAATTTTCAAAATAAGGGAGAATATAAATTGCACTTGTTGGATATACACAGACCATTACATTTCTATTTACACTGGACCAAAACATTTTGTAAGTCTGACCAGCTTTTTGTTTCTTACTCCAAACCCTTTTTAGGGAAATCAATCTCCAAAGTTACTATTGCCCATTGGATTTCCCAATGTATCATTCGGGCATATTCTGTCAGGGGAATTTCCCCCGCCAGGTCAGGTGAAAGCACATTCTACCAGATCTATGGCCACGTCTGCAGATTTTTGGTCCAGAGTTTTATTGGTTGAGATTTGTTCTGCAGTTACTTGGTCCTCATGTCATACTTTCATTTCATATTATATGTTTGACATCGTATCCAGGAACAGGGCATCCTTTGGCTGTGCCGTGCTCTGGAATATCCTTGCATGAAGTCCTCCCAGGTGTTTAGTAGCTACGGACTCTGTCCCACAGGTTGAAGATCAAATGAAGACAACTACTTCAGATAAAGAAGTTATGTACTACCATAATGTTCCATCTGAGTAGTTCATTTGTCTTCAGCCACCCCCCCCCCCTTCCCCCTGGCTTTGTCTGAGCTGTTTGGTGGCTATAAAAGTATAGAAGGTGGAGACTTTTAGGGTGCTCTCATGTCCTTCTCTTTGTTCAGGAATTTTTTTTTTTTTGGTAGTGACAAGGTCCTGTTGGGTTGGATGTGAGTATTGGATTGGGCAGCAAACTCTATCTGAAGGGAGGAAGGAGATGGGCATTTTGTGTAAGGAGAGGAGCTTTGAGATTGGATCAGGTGCTGGTTATGCAGCTGAGTCGGGTCCATGAACCCACAGGTTGAAGACGAAGAACTATTACTCAGATGAAACATTATGGTGAGTACATAACTTTTTTTTTCTTTCCTCTTTCTTGGCAAGCTGTTGCGGAAAAAAAAAATGCCCTTATCCCAAAGCTTGAATATGGTCTTTCTCTACTAATGTTACAGTTGGACACTAATACATATCAAATTCAAATGACTGAAAAATACAAGTTTACCCTACTAATCCTGGACTGTACCCTTCACTGTGACCTTCTCAAAAGTCTTAATTGGCTGCCAATACAAAGTGGAGCCTACTCTACTGTTGAACTGAGCATTATTCAGAATTCTCATTCTAAGCCAGTGCCAGCCATTAATTACACAGCTGTCATGCATGATCAGTCCTTTTCACTCATAGAAAATCAGTCATTCCCTGGAACTTCTTAGCCCCAGATACAAAAACAGCATAGGAGCTAAAGAATTTACTAGACTTAGACCAGCTGCCTGGAATCCCACTTCCCTTGAGATTAGAAAGCAGTCACTCTTTAAATAAAAGCTGAAGGGACATAGAAGGACAAAAGTTCACAAGAGGTAACATCAAAATACCACACCAGGAACATCAAAAACCTGGAAGGTTGAAAAAGCCCACAACATATGTCTTGCCCCCCCCCCCCCGAACCACCCATGGAGCAGGGCTGTACCACCACTCCTGCTAATTATATATACAAACTCCAAGATCATAGTAGAGTGAGGAAAGGAGCAAAACCCCAATCCCCACTGTATCACAGTCCCATACAGAGTCTATTTTGTTCAACCTCCTGGTGTTTTCGATGTTCCTGGTTCGGTCGTTTGAAGTTCACTCTTGTAAGCTTTTTTCCTGATAGGGTACCCTTTAAGGAAAGTGGCTGAAAACACACCCTTTACATTAATGTATTATTTAACCTCCAATCCAGTGTTGTCTGTTTTCATTCAGTGATTCAATCATGGGTTGTCCGATCCAACACTGGCACCAAACCTGAAGCTTCTCTGTTTTAGGTCTGTTGCTCCTCCCCTACCCATAATTCCATTCAATCCACCTTGGTGTTGTCTATCTTTTTTACTTCTTGAAGAATTTGGTAGTGTCTCCAAGGGCTTGTCATATCAATATCCTTTTCTCGTTTGCTATTTTTCTATAATGGTATACTCCTACCTCTACCAAAAGCTTTTTTTTTTTCTCTCCAGCGCAGGTGTAGAGCTAGACCTAAGATTAGAATTAGTTAGAATTGGTTTAGTAGAATGGACAGTTAGATCTTACAGTTTGTGAAGCATTGTTTGTGTTTTTGTATTCTAGAGTTTAATATAGCATTGCATTTTATAGATTTTAAAATAGTGTGTTATAGAAGTATACGTAGTAGTGTGTGTGTTAGTTATTGCTCAGATAGTAATGACAAGCTGACAATATGTCAGATAGCCAAGGAACTTAAAAAGTGTTCTGAATGTGGACAAAAAAAAACACACAATCAAGCTTGTGCTCCCTTTAATTCTAGGGCTCTCCAGACCATGAGGGAGAAGACCCTTGACTGAGTTTCTCCCTCCACAGACAGGATTTGCAATTCCTGCTTCTTCCTCTGTGGCCTCTTCTCCAGTCAACAAGGATAGGAGTCCTCAAAACAAAGAAAGAGAGAGAAAAATACAAAGAAAAAGGAAAAGATGAAAGAAAAGGATAAAACATGTTCAGAAAGGTTGAGGAAGCATTCCCTGGATTCAGAGTTGTCTGGGCTAGATCTGACAGCTTCTTGGATCCGTCCCTTGCCTTCTTGGTCCCAGTTCTCTCCGGACCTATAGATTCCAAGGCTGCACTCACCCATCCTCCATGAGCGGAGCTATGTGAGACCACCTTCATTGGCTTCTTTTACATGGTCATGCAGAAGCCTAACTGAACAAGATGTTGACCAGATGAGGAAGTTCCTTGAAACACAGATCATGTTGGGGTTTCCTCAGTACAGTCACCTGGGAATTTACAGAGTCTTGGACCAGCCACTTCTCCTCTTCCTTCTTTGGTCTTGGTTTGCCCTTCAGATCTGACTATCTTGTGTCTGCCCCAGAGAACCCTTGCCAGAGCTGACAGTCTGAGTTACTGAGACTGAGTCAAAGCTTTGAGGCCAGGGTTAGAGGGGATGGGTCAACACTGATGTCTGAACTGTCCCTTCCCCTTGGAGCTTCTGCAATCAAAAGAAAGGCACGGATATCATTTTCAGGGTCAAGCCCTGTTGGCTGTGAGGTATCTATCCTGTCTGAGGATAGACAAAAGCCTACAGAGCTGATTGCAGACGTGACCTTCAAGGGTTCTGAAAGGGTTTTATCAATGCCAAGGAAATGGGTGGATGTCCGTCCGTATCACTGTTGCCGTGTTATGTATGGTAGCGATCCCCTGCCAAGGGCAGCTTGATGTCAGGCCAGTATATCAAAGCCTTTTCATTGTAAAGGGTATGCTGTATGTCACACATCTGCTCCCCACACATGGCATAGGTCATAAAGGTGATGTTCAGACATACCATCCTCAGAACTTATTTGCAGCCAGTCCAAACACCATCTTTGTTCGTCTGTCTGAATGCCCATTTGTCTGTGCCAGTTCTCCCACTTTCAGATAAGTGCCCATTGGGAAGGTTGATTTTATTTCTTGCATTTGCCTTGTAATCTGGCTGTTGGTTTCATGTCATCCAGAAGGGGGAAATGCCAGTGTAGGGACAGATTCCCCATAAAGATCATCACAAGTAGCGTTTTCTCTGTTTAGCAGTTTTACATAACTATACATCTTGAAAGATTTATCTGTTCTTTGGCCCTAGCACGTTGAGGAGTCTTTCTTCCCTAGTGATTTATCTTGAGAACCAACGACTTAAGTTGTTTGCTAGGGATACCATGGAAGGATCTTCCTGGCCGAAGGGCTAGCCATCTCCGAAGAAAAAGGTGAAAACAAAGTTAGATCTGATTCTTCTACCACCCCCACTGGACCTCTGTCTTGAGGCTGGTGAAAGTCTGGAGGAGCATCCGGTTTCTTTTTCAGATTCTTCTGCCACAGCCACTTCGGCATGGACACAACACCATGCCGCTCCATGGAGGTTTTGCAGATATCCGCCTCAGATGTACAGAGGAAACCGTGTCTGGTTATTACTGAAGGGCTTAGGGGTGTTCCTCAAATTTTAGTTGGGAAAGAGGTCCTGACTACCATTAATTGAGTACCATCAGGGGTCAGAGCATATTTTGTCGATTTTGTCTCCTAGCCCCCCTACTGTTTCTCTTGTTCTTGCTGCTTTGCTGGATGCTTTTTCTACTGCTCCTCAGGCTCCTGATTCTCAACCCCCAGCTCCCAAAAAAACTGTTAGGTTTTATAAAGTGCCTGAAGACTGCGAGTTTATATACAAGTGTTCCTCTGCTGATCCTTCTGTGGTATCAGTTGCTTCTGATAAGCCCTCCAAATTGTTGCCTGCTACTAAGTTGCTTCCATCTGATAAGAATAGCAGAACCATGGAGAGACTGGGTAAGAAGGTGTATACTTCTATTACGCTAGCCTTCAGAGCTGGTAATTATCAGACACACATGACTCTGTATGTTTTGTCTCTTCTCTCGAGCCGGTCAGGCTATTTCTGATCTCCCTGATTCTGCGGGAAGATCTCTGCTCTTGCTTTGCTTGGGATGTCCTCCCAAGTAGCTCGGCATTCCATTAAATGCAGCTATGATGCAGCTGAAGCTTTCTCTAGGGCTGTTTTTGGATCTGTTTTGAGATATTCCTGGCTCAGACTTTGGCCTTTTACTGATGATGTCAAGGCTAAACTGATGGATACTAAACATTTGTTTGGCGCTGCTGCATGTGAAGTCCCTACAAAAAAAAGGGAAGGCTTTATAGGAATTGAAGCATCTTTTTGTTTTTCCTGTGCCCAAGTTTCAAAAGGATTATCCTAATAAGCCTGCCTTTGTCACTAGACAGTCTTGCCCTCCACCCAAAGGTAAAAAGTGTGGTAGAAGGGCTCCCCCCTTGCTAAGGCTACCCAACTCTTCCTGCTCAGAAGCCTCCTTTTCCTGACAAACCAAATGCTGTCTGACTATCCTGTTCTTCTTGAGTGCATGTCTCTTTCTCTGCATCTTTCCCTTACCCTTCCTGTTGGGGTAAAAATCACCCAAGACTTCTGCGGTCTTTCCATAATTCTTCAGGGTTTTTACATGGTTTGGAAATCTCTTACCCCCTTTTTTGAGCATTCCTCAGCCTCCTCAAGAACAGTTGCCCTTTTTTCCAGAGGTGCTTCAGGGCCTGTTGGCTCAAGGGAACAGTTCAAGAGGTTTCAGCTCCTCACATGGGGAAGGGACTTTTACTCCAGAGTGTACTTGGTGCCCAGGAAAGAAGGCACCTGGAGACCCATTCTGGATCTCTTTCAGCTATACACTGATGTCCTTCAAGGATGCATCTGCAGTCCTAACAAATGGGTTGTCCTGCCAGGCAGCCCTTCGGTCGGCCGGATTCCAAAGTCTGGGTCTGGCCTCGGCTGATGTCGCACTTCACCCGTCATAGCTGCTGTTAATTGGGTATAAAGGCATCAGCCGACGCCATTTTCCTCAGTCTTTCTTGCCGCGTGGCACCCGAAGCAGAAGCTGCTCGCAAGTGCCGGTCGGTCAGAACCAGAGATTACTACTACCGAAGACTTCTAAAAAGCTAAGTACCCCGTTGGGGACTCTCTCTTGCCTCAGCCGATGTCAGAAAAAGTGAATAACTGTTTAACTTGTGGGAAACAAATACCTCATAAAGATTTCCACTCTTACTGCCTACCTTGTTTAGGCCCAGACCACGACGTAGCAGCTTGTCTAGCCTGTGCTTCCTTCAACCGACGGACACTTAGACGTCGGTCGGAGTTTGCAGAGGAGTTTTTCGGCTCCGCTTTTGCTTATAACATGCTGTCGGAGACTCCGACTTCACAATTAGCTAAAAAGCGTAAGGAAAAGGACCGACACTCGCGGTCCGCGGTTTCGGCCGAAACCACGGTTAAGCCAACCGCGAGTGTCTCAGTTTCGGCTGAAACCGAGTCCGCGGTTCTTCCTTCGGTCGAAAGCATGCCTCCTGCAACCGAGGCCTCATCCAGCATGGCTGAATCTGCTACGGAAATTCCACCTGCTCTTACAGGTTCTCAGGATTTATCAGATACTATCCCCTTAGATATATCTACTCCTGCACGTGGAGCTGCTAGGCCCCCTGCATCCATGTCAATTAAGGCTTTTGCCAGGGCTAAAGCAGCTAAATCAACAAAGACAGTGCCTGCTAAAACCCCCTCTCACAGGCCTAGCTCTAGTACTCAAATGCTTAGTCTAGCAGAGGATCTCATTTCTTTGATCAGGGGATCCCAGCCTCACCCTGACAGGGCCTCTCACCCCCCTCCAGAGAAGAGGCCTAGAGCAGAGCCCCCTGAGCCAGTTTCTACTGATTACTCCTCTGATGATTCAGACAATACAAATCCCCGAGAAGGCCCTTATTCTCCATATGAGGACTCAGATGCAGAAGACTCCATCCCTTCTGCCTCTCCTCCTGAGGAATTTTCTTTTGGGGAAACCTTGCATGCTATGAGAGAACAATTTCAATGGCAGGGCCAGGATTTTTCAGACTCTAGGAAAAGGCTTAGGACCTTTTTACATTTGCCACAGCATAGGCCTTTAGCCATTCCTCCAGTACTTACAGTTGTGGATGATGCATTTAATGATGCTTGTACTGCTCCTGACTCTCTTCCTCCGGCCCCTGCTAAGCCCGACAGATACTACAGGGTTCCGGACACACATTATCACTTGTATAAGGCTCCTATTGCAGATCCTGAAACTATTTCACAGGGCCCCAAAGCTGTAGCAGCTGCCTCTTCCAAAAACCCCCTCCCCTCTGAAAGAGAATCTAGGGCTTTAGAGAGATGGGGTAAAAAAGTGTATACTTCTGCTACTCTTTCGGCCAGGGCCTTAAACTGTCAATTCCACATGATTCAGTATCAGGAATTCCTGTTAGATCAGCTAACTAAAAAACTGTCCTCTCCTGAGCCTTTAGACCGTAAGTCCCTTCAAGATTTGGTACATAACACTCAGCAGGTCAGTAATCATTCCTTAAAATGCGGCTATGATGCACTGGAGGCTTCCTTTAGATCAGCTATGACTGGTACAGTGATCAGAAGGCATGCATGGTTAAAAGAGCAATCCTTACCAGACCATGTAAAGTCCAAGCTTCTAGATGCTCCCATGGAAAAGCACAGTTTGTTTGGTTCCCCTGCACAGCAAGTGTTGAAGAAGGTGGAAGAAAAAGCTAAATCTGTCCAGACAGTCAAGGATTTCTTACAGGTCCAGCCTCCGAGGTTTAGTAGGAACTGGCCTTCCAAGAACTGGTCCTTTCCAGACTCCACCAGAGCACAGAGAAGCAGAAATAGACGCCCAAGAGGCAGAGGTCAATCCAGAGGTGCCTACAGGGGACGTCAGTGGCAGCCTAACAGCCAGAGAAGTACTGCCACAGATCCAGCCACTACCACTTCCACAGGACAATCACAGTGACTTGGCTCTGAAACCGCCTACCAGGAAACAACTAGAAGCACCCTTAGGCGGAAAATTAGTCTTATTTTCAGTAAATTGGCATTACATTACAGGAGACAAATGGATTTTACAGACAATAGACAAAGGCTACAGGTTTCACTTCCATACTCTTCCAAGGAAGAGAGGAATGCCAAACCTACCTCCAAACCAAAAGATAAACGCTCTACAGCAAATAGACCACTTACTAAGGATGAGAGCTATAGAAAAGGTACCGGCTATGGAACAAGGACAAGGATTTTATTCAAGACTTTTCCTGGTACCAAGAAAGGAAAACCAATGGAGACCTATCCTCGACCTGTCCGCTCTGAACACATATCTCATTGTTCCAAAATTCAAGATGCTGACCCTACAGCAACTTCTTCCCATGCTGGGCAAGGAGTCTTGGCTGGTGACTCTGGATCTCAAGGAGGCATACCTGCACGTCCCCATACGACCAAATTGCAGAAGATACCTCAGATATCTTGCAGGATCAGAGCATTATCAATTCTCAGCATTGCCTTTTGGCTTATCTACTGCGCCCAGAGTATTCACGAAATGCCTGGCATCAGTAATTGCTCATTGCAGGCTTCAGGGAATTCAAATTTATCCATACCTGGACGACTGCCTGTTACAAGCGGACAGCAAAGACAAATTAACAAAAGATTTGAAAAAGGTTATTCACCTGCTGCAAGCCCTGGGATACACAGTCAACACAAAAAAGTCAAGGCTGATACCATCCCAAAGGATAACTTTCTTGGGTGCAGAACGGGACACATCAAACCAGATGGCATTCCTCACAGCAGAAAAACAGAAGCAGCTACCACTTTATTTCATGGCATTAACAGCGCAGAACCAGCTTACAGCAAGGAAAATCCTGCAAGCCCTGGGTTACATGGCATCCTGCATAATATTGATTCCACATGCCAGACTACATATGAGGAAGTTGCAATGGTACCTGAGGAATTTATGGTCTCAGCACAAGCACAGCCTAGAAACCCAAATTCCAATAATTCCATGCCTGAAGCAAGAATTCCAATGGTGGGCCCAGGCCTGTTAATTGAACAAAGGACTGCCCTTCCACAGGCCTCACCCAAGCCAGACTATCACCACAGACGCCTCAGACCTCGGTTGGGGCGCACACATGGTGGACAAGTGCATACAAGGCTTATGGACTCAAGACCAGATGAACCTACACATAAATCAGAAAGAGATGCTGGCAGTAAAGCAGGCAATTCAGACATTCAGACCGTTTCTTCAACAGGGTCATTTGCTGATAAGGACGGACAACACCACAGTTATGTGGTATATCAACAAACAGGGAGGCACACATTCATATCCTCTATGCCGGATGGCAATGGACCTCTGGAATGTGGCCCTGAACCTCAACATTCAGCTCCAGGCCATATTTGTGCCAGGAAAAGAAAATATCCTAGCAGACATCTTAAGCAGAACTACCACGGATGCCCACGAATGGATGCTGCATCCAGACATCTTCAAATCCATTACAAGGAAATGGGGACTGCCAGAAATAGACCTGTTCGCATCCCCACACAACCACCAATTGAAATAATTCTGCACAAGGACATACCACCCACTTGCTTGGAAGGTGGACTCCCTATCCTTCAGTTGGGAAAACCTGACAGCATATGCATTCCCACCTCTTCCTTTGATGCACAGAGTGCTACTGAAGATCAAAGAAGATCACCCGAGGATCATCTTGATAGCTCCAGACTGGCTGAGGCAACATTGGTACCCGCTACTCAGGAGTATGTCTCGGGAACACGCATGGCCTCTACTGCTAACACAGAACAACTTCAAAATCCTGCATCCAAACTTGAAAACACTGCAGCTAGCTGCTTGGAACATTACATAAGGCAAAATAACCCAGATTTATCTCAAAGGGTTAAAGACATTATCTTGGAGGCTCGCAGACCCTCAACAAGGAAAACGTATTCAGCAAAATGGAAAAGATATCTCATTTGGAGTGCAACAAAAGGAGTAGATGCATCATTGGCAAACATAGCTAACATCCTGGAATATTTAGCAGAGCTTTTCCACAATGGCCTGTCTTACTCCTCCATTAAGATTCATGCATCAGCAATTTCCATGAGAATACAACATGGATCCTCCAGTCTTTTCTCAACCTCTACTCAGGCAGTTTCTGAGAGGAATTAAAAATGTAAAGCCACCAAGGAAACCACCATTGCCTACATGGGACTTGAACTTTGTGTTAGAAAAGTTGACACTCCCCCCTTTTGAACCAGCAGCAACAGCAGAATTACAGTACTTATCTTGGAAAACTGCATTCTTGCTTGCAATCACTTCAGCTAGAAGGGTTTCTGAATTACAGGCATTAATGGCAGTACAACCCTTCCTTATCTTCCATCAGGATAGAGTGTCCATGAGAACTAATCCTACCTTTATGCCAAAGGTGGTCTCCAGGGAATCATTAAACCAAGCAATACACCTACCAACATTCTTCCCCAACCCGCAAAACAGGGGGGAAAGATTACTGCATACCTTGGATGTACACAGACAATTGTGCTACTGCCTGAACAGAACCAAGAACAATAGAAAAACTGACCAGCTTCTGGTAGCATATGCGACAGGAATGGAAGGGAAAGCAATTTCAAAACAAACAATCTCAAAATGGATAGGAAATTGCATTAGATTTTGTTACTCTCTTCATGGAAAGGCAACTCCAGAAAACATCAGACCTCACTCCACAAGGGCTACAGCCACTACTACAGCTTTCTTACGAGGAGTGGCTACCAAAGACATTTTAGAGGCTGCTACTTGGAGCTCCGTGCATACATTTGCCAAGCATTATAATCTACCTTTATACTCCAGATCCCGAGCAGGTTTTGCCACTGCTGTTTTGCAAGGGATCTTAACTACCCCATAAACTCTTAGTGCCTCCTTAGTGCCTCCACCCCCAGTTTGGCTGTGGTATTCTACCCATTTGTTAGGACTGCAGATGCATCCTTGAAGGACATAGTACAGTTTTGTACCTACCATAAATGTAGATGTCCGAGAGGTATGCATCTGCAGTCAGGATTACCCACCCTCCTTCCCCTCTGTGGTACTCCTAGGGTATTTACCCATCTTGTAGCTAGCTGGGGGAATCTATTATGGTGTATTTGTTTGTATATATGTATATACATGTTTATTTTTATTTGCTCTCTACTGTTTGGAATCATTTGCATTTATCCAAATTTAGCCTTCCTAGAGGGCACCTGGTATCTGGGGCAAGAAACACTGAGGAAAATGGCGTTGGCTGATGCCTTTATACTCAATTAACAGTAGCTATGATGTCGGGTGAAGTGCGACATCAGCCGAGGCCAGACCCAGACTTTGGAATCCGGCCGACCGAAGGGCTGCCTGGCAGGACAACCCATTTGTTAGGACTGCAGATGCATACCTCTCGGACATCTACATTTATGGTAGGTACAAAACTGTACTTTTTGAAGATCCCATCCTTCAAATGCTACCCCTTCATCTGATTTCCTTTGCTACTTCCTCAGGCTTTTCTAGTTTCTCTGTTCATCCCCTTTTCAGGAAGTTTTTGAGTTTCTCTAACTTCCTGTCATTTTCTGTTCTCTGCTTTGCTATTTGGCCTCTCTGCTGCCCCAAGGGTCTTTACCAAGTGCCTTGCACCTCTGATTGCTTTCTGCAGGTTAAGAGGGATACAGGTCTTGACGGCCTGCTTATTCAGGCATCCTCTCAAGAGATCTTACTTTAGCATTTACACCTTACCATTTCTGTCTTGCAAAGCCTGAGGTTTAGAGTAAATTTCCAAAAATCATTCCTGATTCCTTCTCAGAATCATGTTTTTCTGACTTGTGGGATCCAGAGTGGTCCAATGCTGGCATCCCTACCTTCTCCCAAGTTCTTAACTCTTATTTTTATTTAAGTCCCTTCTTCCTCTGGCTTCAATAACAGGCAGGGAAGTTCTGAGGATTCTGAGTTGCATTGCTTCCACCATTCATATGCCACCTCTAGCCAAGCTCCACATAGGGAAGCTTCAGTGGTTTCTGAAGTCAATTTGGCTTCAACATTTTCATCCTTTAGGTTTTCTAGTTCCTGTACTTCCATGTGCCCAAGCTGGAACTTCGTTGATGGATTCATCTGTTGTCCCTCAAAACAGGACTTTCCTTTTCAACCTTTTATCTACTGTCAAGAACATTTCATGGATGCCTTTAATGTGGGATGGGGGCCCTCCTTCGACCTGAAGATACAGGACAAAAGAAAGACTACATCAGTATCAGAGATGAGAGCTTTTCAGTTGGCTCTTCAGGCTTTTCATTCTTTTTTTCTTCCAGGGCCCCCTCACGATTCTCACAGACAATACCACAGTGATGTGGTATGTCAACAAGCAGGGGGGGGGGGGGTTTGAGGTCTTATCTCCTGTTCAGGTTACCCCTTCAGGTTTGGGAGCTAGCCATCCAGTATCAGGTGACCCTTCAGGCAGTTTACATTCACTTAGATCAGAGCATAGTGGCAGATTCTGTGAACAGGTTCATAACACTTCCACAAATTAATGCTTTACAGTGATGTGTTTCTGGACATTATCCACCTGTGGGATACTCCTCAAGTAGATATTTGCCTTCCTTCTGGACAGACAACTTCTTCATTTTGTGCCAGAGTCTTATGCTTTTTTATTGGAAGAGGGTGTTTATGCCTTCCCTCCACTTCCTCTCCTTTAGGAAGTCCTGTTCAAGATAAAACAGGATATTCCAAAAATCTTGCTGATGACTCCCTTTTGGCTCAGACAGCATTGGTTCCTTCATCTTCTGCACCTTGCCAAGGGCAATCGGAAGTTACCTCACAGGGTGGACCTAGTCACACAAGACAAGGGGATCTCTTATCCATCCGCACTTGTCCACATTTCAACTGACATTGTGGGTGATAGGGTTTTGATTCATTAGAGGCATCTTTTTTTCTAAGGATGTGCTTTGGGTCCTGCAGGAGACCAGGAAACCCACTACTGAGAAATCTTACTTGTATAGAATTTTTCTGTTTGGTGTCTTTCTCGTAACCTGGATCCACTTAAATTCCTTTGGTTCTCTCTCTCATTTGTGTGAATTGCTCAATGCTGGGTTGGCCTATTCTTCTCCTAAGGCCCACTTATCCGGTGTATCTGCTTGTCTGCATTCGACTCCCCCTTTAGCCTCTAGATTTGAGGCCAAACAGTTTCTTAAAGGCATTCTTCACTTTTGATCTCCCTGGAGGCCTGCCCCTCCTTCCTGGGACCTTAATTTTATTTTAGAAAAATTGACTTTGGCTCCTTTTGAAACTGCTGCTTTAGGTTCATAGGTTCATACTAGGCTATCTGCCCAAGGGCATTTATAAGCCTAGCCCATAGTTATGTGGCTTTCGCCACCCCTTTAGTTTGAAGAAAACTATGCCTATTATTTTGCTGTGCCTCTGTCAAGCAGTGACACTGAAGTAATCCCTGGGGTATATCTGCGATCTCCCATCCATTGGTCAAGATTCCTCTTGAACAAGGCCAGCGAGGTGCTCTGCCTCACATGTACGGGGATTTTGTTCCACAGCATAGGGAGTCCCTGGGTGATGAATCTGTCCCTCCAGCACGTTCTATTAATAACCATGTCAAGGTTTAAGTCTCCCGCCCTTGTGGTTCTGAGGGATCTAGATTTTTTGAGGTGAAGCATATTCATCAAATCTGGGTTTGACATGGCCTTATATGTCAGGCACAGGTCACCAGCCAGAAACTTGTAGTCTATTGGCCATTTTGGGTAAATTCCTAGCTCTTTTCAGCCCCCTGTAATAAAGCCCGCTTTAGTGCTTGTATTCAACTCAGCACAGCTCCTCGTGGTGTCCTGCAGAGTTCTACAAGCAGCAGAGAGCAAAAGAGTGACTTTTTTCCTGATTTAAGTATTTTTTTCTGGCTTTTTGATTATTTACTGCTTAGCAACTACATTTTCGCCTGTTTATACAGCTCTGCATTCTATTTAAACTGTTTTTGTGTTGATTAACTGTTTTGCACTTTTAAAAAAAGTCATTTGTTGCTTAATTTTACCTGTAGGCTAACACACTCAAGTGCGCTAGCCGTTTAAAAGCATTTATAGCATTTACTGTCTGTTTTTCCTGTTTTCTGCAAAAAAATCTTGTTTTCCCGCCTTACTGAACTAGAATAGTCCAGTCTTCAGAGTTTGCTGATCTCTGGGCTTTGGCTTGGTTCCTGTGCTATTCCATATCCTTATTTGGATAAAGGGAAACTTCTTTGTTCACCAGTGGGAGTGGGGAGCACTGAGCAGCCTATTTGTCTCTAGAGCAGTGGTTCCAGCCAGAAACTTGTAGTCTATTGGCCATTTTGGGTCATTTCCTAGCTCTTTTCAACCCCCTGCTATAAAGCCCGCTTTAGCGCTTTTGTGATTTAGCTGAGTTGCCCATAGAGCACCATCAGGCAGCGCCGGTTAAACAAGGTTAAACTATTTCTGGCTCCGTAAAGTCTGCTCTTCAATTTTTCCCTTAGAACTTCTCTACTTGCAATCTAAACAGTCTTTTCTCTATCTCAAAAGCTCAGCACTTGCTCCTAAAGCATTTTTATATAGGTAAAGTACTTGTATACTAAACAAAGTACTACATTAGCCTAGAATCCCCTTGAGTACCCATTTCCCTATAGTTCCCTTCTGACTCAGTTACACAGCAAACTTTTTCACTTTTTCTAGCATGTCGAAGGGTCAGTTGCTAGCGTCCTCTCCTGTTCAGCTGGTGAATCTGGGCATCTTGAGGCAATGTTACAATTGCCTCATGTACACAGACAACCCACTCCTTCTCCCACAAAACACAAATACATGTGAGAGGTGCAACTATATAGCCAAACTGGAGGCTGAGCTCTCTCAACTCAGGACTGGCAAGACCAGACAGGAGGAGAAGGAAACCACGCACACCACAAACCCAGTTTCACATAGAACTATCAGAACTGCAAAACAAACACATAAACACACAAAGACATACTCGGAGGCACTGATCAAAAATCTACCAAAACTACAGAGGCCACCAAAGCAGACACCCAAGCAACTGCCACCTCAAGACGTAAGACATGCAACACATAGTTCTCAAAGTCAGTGTGCTAAACAGTCACAGCCCTTAAGGCCAAACACAATGCCAGACACACTTGTTATAGGTGACTCCATAGTCAGACACACTGACGTCCCACTCACCAGACTGAACAAGGAAAAGATCACAGTAAGCTGCCTGTCAGGCGCTAGAATCCGCCACATAACACAAGCACTCAGGTCACTCCACAGCAAGTACAAGTATGACTCAGTCATTGTCCATGCCGGTGTGAACGACCTGAGACGTACCTCCCTGGACTACATGAAAAGAGACATAGAGGAGCTCTCAGATTATGTAGCCCAGGCCGGTATGACCCTGACCCTGAGCAGTATCCTACCCTCACCAAGAATGATGCCACAATACAGAGACAAAATGATCAGCTTTAATAATTGGCTTAATTACTGGTGTCATTCTAAGGGGATCCAATGTCTGTCTGCCTGGGATGACATGCTTGACAAGCCACGCTGCCAAGGGGACGGCTTGCACCTGTCAGCCCTGGGCTTTCGGATATTGGCAAAGGCTCTTGCCACCCCCATAGTGCCTTTTTTAGGCAAGGCTCAAATGATAAACCTACCGCCCTAGAAAACAAAAATGGAGAAAAACTAAGGGTAATACTGCTCAATGCCAGAAGTCTAAACCTCAAGATGCACGCCTCGAAGCCCTCCTCAGTATGGAGAACATCGATGTCTGTGCTGTGACTGAAACCTGGTTCAAGGCTCCTGAGAGCACCCCAGCACTATCAGGTTATACCTCATATCATGCGTTCCGGCCCCAAAATCTGGACCGAACCACAAAAGGAGGGGGAGTATCCATATTCATAAAGGATACCCACACCTCCAGGTTAGTGGCAACGCACGAAGCATCGGAGACCATCCAGGTGCAGTTAACCATAGGTAAAACTGCCCTACAGTTTGTAACATGCTACAGACCACCTTCTCAAACTCAGGAAACCCACACAGCCTTCATGAAGACACTGGAGAGTATGAATGTCTCTCCAAACACCATCATATTGGGTGACTTCAACTACCCAAACATAGACTGGGAACATTACTCAAGCCCCAACACCCTAGCCCAAAGGTTCCTTGAGTTCATAAACTCAAATGCTATGGAACAACTAGTCACCATTCCCACAAGAGGAGAAAATATACTAGACCTGATCATCACAAACATGGGGACAAAATGCTCCACACCGGAAGTATATCCCTCATTGGTGAGATCAGACCATAAATTAATCTCACTGGAGATCCACATCCCGCCCCCACCCCCAGCAAAAAAGACCACAGTGAAGAACTTCTCAAAAGCAAACTTCACACTTCTTAAGACTGGAGTGGTATCCTTCAAGGCCCCGAGCCAGTGGAAACCACAACCCACGCTGCTGAAACCCTTACAAATGCCTTCTACGAGCACCTCCATGAATGTATGGATCAAGCAATCTCTAATAAAATCAAGACCCTTTCCACCAAAAGCAGGCGCCCGGTCTGGTGGACTCCAGCCATAAACAAACTCTACAACAAGAGGAGAAAGCTACTACATGACAGAGCAAAATCCCTAAATGGGAAGGCATCTCTGATCAATACTAGCAAAAAACTATGATCACTCATAAAATCATCCAAGGCCAACTTTGAGAGAAAAATCACTAATGACACAAAAGACAATCATAAAGCCTTCTTTAGCTATGTTAGAAACCTGGGTGGAAACTCCCAGATATGCTCAGAATTAGTCCAAAATGATAAAAATCACTGAACCCACAGACATTGCCAACATACTGACAGACAGGCTCAGTGCAAATTTCTCCCCCCCCAAAGGGAGAAATATCTATCCCACCAGAGTCTAGCCTCCCAAACATCTCAGATGCCCAGGTGAGAGCTGCTCTCTCTAAAGCAAAAACACAGCATCAATGGGACCGGACGGTGTCCCCGGCTGTGTGCTACACTAACTCAATGAGGAACTAAACCCACACATAAGGCTGCTGTTTAATCTTAGCCTTACTACAGGATATGTACCCAAAGAATGGCGTACGGCAACTGTGGTCCCACTCCACAAAGGCGGTGCTTCTACGGACCCTGGAAATTACCGCCCCATAAGCTTGACGAGACTTGTCTGCAAAGCTATGGAGAGGATCATAATGGAACTCATAAATAAAGACATTGGGGACCTACAGACACTGGATCCTACCCAATTTGGCTTTGTCAAGGGCAGATCCTGCCTCTTGAACTTGGTCGACTTTTTCGAAACAGTCACTAAGGCCATTGATGAGGGTAAGGCAGTTCACACAGCCTACCTTGACTTAGCAAAAGCGTTCGACACAATACCCCACTCGGGCATCATAGAAAAGCTCGCCAGCTTAGATGTAAACCCATATGTCACAAGATGGGTTGCAAACTGGCTCAAGGACAGAACACACAGGGTTAGAGTTGCTGGTGCCATGTCAGACTCTAAGCCGGTCACAGCGGTGTCCCACAGGGCTCAGTCCTGGGCCGCCTCTTGTTCGGCATTTATTTTTCTGAAGTGCAGGCAAACATAGGGGGATTGTGGCTGACAAAATTTGCAGATGACTGCAAACTGGGCACCATAATTGACACTCCATCAGACACAGACATCCTCCAGAAAGGTGTCATAGAAATGGATAACTGGTGCCAGAGCCATGGCCTTAAGCTAAATGCCAAAAAATATATAGTCATACCCTTTGGGAAAAACAAGGTAACCCCTAATTACCACATAGGTGGTAATCCATTAAACATGGAAGAAGTTATCAGGGACCTGGGGACCCAAGTTGACAGTAACCTCTCTTTTGACACTCACATTGCCAAAGTGGTTAGGAAGACCTTCTACATTGCCCACCTGATCATGAAGGGATTCACATCCAGATCAGGAGAGGTCATTGTACCCCTGTACTCTTCACTTATCAGACCAATGATTGAGTACACTGCCCCATTCGGAATGTACCTTACCCGACACCTGCAGCAGTTGGAAAGACCCCAAAAGTTCCTCACCAAAAGGATGAAGGGGCTCAAACATATGTCATACGATGCCCGACTGAAGAAACTCCAGCTCTATTCAGTCGCATACCGTCTGCTCAGAGGTGATCTGTGCCTGACATACAAGGCCATGTCCAACCCGGAATTAATGGACATGCTCCACCTCAAAAAATCCAAATCCACCAGAGCCACGAGAGCAAGAGACTTAAACCTCAACACGGATATAAATAGGACGTGCTGGAGGGACAGATTCATCACCCAGAGACTCCCTACACTATGGAACAGAATCCCAGTCCATGTGAGGCAGAGCCCCTCACTGACTCTCTTCAAGAGAAATCTTGACGAGTGGATGGGAGATCGTAGGTTTACCCCGGGAATCATCTCTGTATCACTGCTGGACAGAGGCACAGCAAACTAATGGGTATAGTATTCTCATCCTAAGGGGTGGTGAAAGTCACACACACTCTGGCTAGGCTTTTAAATGCCCTAGGGCAGATAGCCTAGTATGAACCTATGAACCTCTGAGCAAGCGGTATGCGACTGAATAGAGCTGGAGTTCTTTCAGTCTGGCAGCATAAGACATATTTTTGAGACCCTTTATCCTTTTGGTGAGGAACTTTTGGGGCCTTTCCAGCTGTTGCAGGTGTCGGGTCAGATACATTCCGAATGGGGCATTGTACTCAATCATAGGTCTAATGAGTGATGAGTACAGGGGGACAATGATCAGGTGGGCAATGTAGAAGGTTTTCCTAACTACTTTGGCAACATGAGTGTCAAACGAAAGGTTACTGTCAACCTGGGTCCCCAGATCCCTGATGACTTCTTCTGTGCTCAGTGGATTGCCACCTATATGGTAGCTAGGGGTAACCTTGTTTTTCCCGAAGGGTATGACTATGCATTTCTTGGCGTTTAACTTTAGGCCATGGCTCTGGCACCAGTTATCCGTTTCTGTGAGGCCCTTCTGAAGGATATCTGTGTCGGATGTGTTTTCGACTATGGCGCCCAGTTTGCAGTCATCTGCAAACTTTGTCAGCCATAACCCTCCTGTGTTTGCTTGTACTTCAGAAAAGTAGATGCCGAACAAGAGTGGTCCCAGGACTGAGCCCCGTGGGACACCACTTGTGACAGGCTTTGAGTCTGACATGGCGCCAGCAACTCTGACCCTGTGGGTTCTGTCACTTAGCCAGTTTGCAACCCATCTTGTGATGGTATGGGTTTACATTTAAGCCGATGAGTTTTTCGATGATACCTGAGTGGGGTATTGTGTCGAAGGCCTTTGCCAGGTCGAGGTAGGCTGTATGGACTGCCTTGCCCTCATCAATGGCCTTGGTGACTGTTTCGAAAAAGTCAACCAAGTTTAAGAGGCATGATCTGCCTTTGACAAAGCCAAACTGGGATGGATCCAAAGTCTGCAAGTTCCCTATGTCTTTATTTATGAGTTCCATTATGATCCTCTCCATGGCTTTGCAGATGAGGCTTGTCAAGCTAATGGGACGGTAATTTCCAGGGTCGATGGAGGCACCGCCCTTGTGAAGTGGGACCACAGTCGCCGTGCGCCACTCCTTGGGTACGTATCCTGAGGTGAGGCTAAGATTTAACAGCTGTCCTAACTGCAGGTTTAATTCCTCATTGAGTTCATGGAGCACACAACCGGGGACACCATCCGGTCCCATGGATGCTGTGTTTTTTGCCTTGGAGAGAGCAGTTCTCACCTGGGCGTTGGAGATGTTTGGGGGGCTACAATCCTCTGGTATAGATATCTCTCCTTTTGGGGGAGGGAGAAGTTTGCACTGAACCTGTCAGCCAGTATGTTGGCAATGTGTGTAGGTTCAGTAATCTTCACATCATTTTGAACTAATTCCAAGCATATCTGGGAGTTTCCTCCTAGGTTTCTAACATAGCTAAAGAAGGCCTTATGATTGTCTTTTGAGTCCTTGGCGATTTTTCTCTCAAAATTTGCCTTGGATGATTTTATGAGAGCTCTTAGTTTTTTACTTATAATGATTAAAGGTGTCTTACCTTTCAAGGATTTTGCTCTATCTTGTAGTAGCTTCCTCCTTTGTTGTAGAGCTTGTTTATGGCTGGGGTCCACCAGACTGGACGCTTGCCTTTGGTACAAAGAGTCTTAGTTTTGTTTGGGATTGCCTGATCCATGCAGTCCTGTAGGTGCTGGTAGAAGGCATTTGTAAGTGATTCAGCGGTTTGAGTAATGTTTACCACTGGCTCAGGGGCCTTAAAGGAGACCACACTAGTTTTAGAAGTGTGAAGTCGGCTTTTGAGAAGTTTTTCACTGTGGTCTTTTTTATTTCAGGTGGGGGCGGGATGAGGACCTCCAGCGAGATTAGTTTATGATCTGATCTCATCAGTGAGGGGTATACTTCCGGTGTTGAACATTGTGATCCCATGTTCGTGATGATGAGATCAAGTATGTTTTCTCCTCTTGTGGGGATGGTGACTAGTTGTTCCATGGCATTTAAGTTTATGAACTCCAGGAACCTTTGGGCTAGAGTGTTTGGGCTTGAATAGTGCTCCCAGTCTATATTGGGGTAGTTGAAATCACCTAGTATGATGGTATTTGGAGATACATTTATCCCCTCCAGTGTTTTCAGGAAGGCCATGTGAGGTTCCTGAGTTTGAGAGGGTGGCCTGTAACATGCTACAAATTGCAGAGCAGTCTTGCCTATGGTTAATTGCACCTGGATGGTCTCCGATGCATCGTGCGTTGCCACCAACCTTGAGGTGTGTGTGTCCTTTATGAATATGGACACCCCCCCCTCCTTTCTTGGTGTTGTCCGGATTTTGGGGCCGGAACGCATGATATGAGGTGAAACCTGATAGTGCTGGGGTGCTCTCAGGAGCCTTGAACCAGGTTTCTGTCACAGCACAAACATCGATGTTCTCCATACTGAGAAGGGCCTCGAGCGTGCATCTTGAGATTGAGACTTCTGGCATTGAGCAGCATTACCCTTAGTTTTTTTCCTTTTTTGTGTTCTAGGGTGGTAGGTTTAGAATTTGAGCTTTGCCTAAAAAAGGCACTATGGGTGTGGCAAGAGCCTTTGCCAATATCCGGAAGCCCAGGGGTGACAGGTGCAAGCCATCCCTTGCGAAGCAGCATGGCTTGTCCAGCATGTCATCCCAGGCAGACAGACATTGGATCCCCTTTGAATGACACCCAAATTTAAGCCAATTATTAAAGCTGATCATCTTATCACTGTATTGTGGCATCATTCTAGGTGAAGGTAGGATACTGCTCAAGGTCAGGGTCATACCTGCCTGGGCTACACACTGCATTGTTCTTGGAAGACTTTTCTTTTGGCCCTTACTTCTGCCAGATGGGTGTCTGAGCTACAACCCGTTATGGCTGTTGTTTTGGTTTCCATATGGACAGGGTATCCCTTCATACTAATCATTCTGTGTCCGTGGTGGTTAATGAGTTGTCTCTTAATCAGTCTATTCATTTGCCCACTTTTTTCCTTCTCCACAGTCTGCTAGTGAAAAGGTTTTGCACACCTTGGATTTGCATAGACAAGTCTGGTATTTGGATAAGACTGAAGCTTTTCATAAATCTGTTCAGCTTTTTGTTTCTTTTCATCTTAGGTCTTTAGGTTTGTCTGTTCCCCTCAGAAGACGTCTACTTTGGTGAGATCCTTGGATTGATGTAGCGAAGAGGGATATGGTCCACAGCTGACCCATCACCAGATGAATTTGTGTTCCTATAAGCCTTTGCTTCAGGCCCAGCATCATCCTGGGTGGTACCACCCATTGACCCACTCATTGATTTATGGCTGAACGAGCATGGAAGGACAGTGACATGGTAGAACCCATTCCCAAAACCTGACGGGATATCAGCTGTATCAAAAGAAAGAGGGAATTGCAGCAAAGGTCTACTGGAGGATGCGATGGTGGTAGTGGCAGCCACTGAAAGGAAACCATTGGAGGAACATTCCTTGGTCCGTCCCCCTAACAGGGAGTCTAGGTCTATGGACCAGTTTGGGAAGCAGACGTATGCTTCAATGACTTGCACACTTAGAGAGCACTGAATTAATTTGCCCATGTCTCTAGATTTCATAGAGACCTGACCAAAGAGCTTTCCAAGTCTCTCACAGATAACCTGCCTGCAGATTTTCAGAGGACTCTGTACTCCTAGTTTCCTACCCTTCAATTTACTTCCAACGTAGGCACGTGATTGCTTTCTAATACAGCCGATGGCTTGACTAAAGCAGCAAGTACCGGAATCATTGTACATCAGCACACCTGGATGGATCTCGATTTTTTAGAAAGCTTTAACACATCCTTCATCCGTGCCTCCTTTTATGGCTCCACTCTGGAACAAAAGTAAAAGACACAAACCATAGGTCAACAAGGTAGTGTGACATTCTTTGCAGTGGGAATCCATTTCTCCACCCCTCAAAAAGCCTTACGTAGTAATTGGAGAACTGGGAAGAAAATGTGGCTCTGTAAATCAGAGTTCTTGTCATGACAATCCTGAGGTAGATTTTCTCTCAGCAGGTGAGGAGGCAGCTACCATGGACATCTCCAGCAGAGCAGAGGAGGACTGCACAACCAGGGGTTTTTTGGTCCATTTACCAAGAAGCCCTTTCTGCACCCCTGAAGGGTTGCCAGACTGCTGCTCTCTGGAGGCACTCAGGGGATGCTTATCTCTGCACCCACCAGCCTGACAAAACATAATAGAGTGCTAAGTGTAATTTCTAGAGGCTATTTGATACCCTTTTTCCCTTCCTGCTATAAAGAAGAAAGTTCCTGAAGTTCCATCCAGTCAAAGGGAGCTGGCAGCAGCAGAAGTTTCCAAGCTGCTAAGAGAGTCATCCAACTGGCCCCAGAAGACTTGTTGGAGTGTCACTTAAACCAGTATATATGAAACAAGCAAAAAATTCTGGACAGCCACAGTTTAGTCCATTTTGCCTCTCCTGAGGAAAAACGATTGAATGTGCTCCATAGATATCTATCATGTAAAGATGGAGAAGCATTCAAGGGTATTCCTCTTGTTTTCAGATGGGGGACCAGTCATCATCAATTCAGAGCCCTGCCTTTTGGTCTCACCACAGCCCCTAGGGTGTGTACTAAGATAATGGGAGTGGTGGCAGCATGTCTTCACCTGCTATGGATCTATGTTTTCCCGCACTTTGATGCTTGGCTCCTCTCCTTTATTTCCAACACCCTGTTACTGAATCATTGGGGACCTTCTGCTCCAAACGTCATGTTAATCTTACCTCGACTCAGTTGATAGAATATCAGATGCCACCTGGATTCAAGTTTACAGATTGCCAAAGTTCCCCACTTCAGAGTGCTCTCCCTTCACCTCACAGCCACTCAGGGTCTTCAACATCTTTCTACTCTAGCAAGACTAATTGTGCCTCTTAGGCCTAATGGCTTCTACAATCCTTATGATTCCACTAGCTAGATTTTTACACCATGGACTGTTGCAGTACAGTGGTCCCAAAAACATTCATCCACTACATATAAAAATTAATCTCACTCAAATCTGCAGATAACACATCTCCTGGTGGATAAAATCTCCTTCAGTGACAGAAGGATGCCCATTCCAGATGGATCAACCTGTAGCTGTAGTAACCACAGACACATCCCTTTGGGAGAGGGGGGTTTGAATGGAAGACAGTCCAAGGTATTTGGTTTCACACGTCAACCTTCACATCAGTGTCTTGGAGATGAGAGCAGTCTTCCTGTCATTGCAGGCATTCCAGATGTCCTCCCCAAGGGTATGATTTCTGTACAGTCAGACAACATGTCTGTATTCTGGTACATCAACATGAAGGGAGGAGCATGCACCTTTCCCAAATGTCAAGAGACCATAAGGGTTTGTAAATGTGTGATGCATTCTCATTGCTTTCCTGATCACGCATGTACTGGGGACATCCAGTATATTAGTGGACGAACTGAGCAGAACTATCTTAATGCCTCACAAGTGGTCCATCAACCCAACAGTGACATCCATAATTTTTCGTCACTAGGGCCAACCTTGCTACAGTCCCTGTGCATCCTACCTGAGCCAGTTCAGCAGTTACTTTGCCCTGATCCCTCTGCAGGGGCAGTCATCATTGGATGCTCAGGTCTGTAATTGGCCCCAGGTCTCTTGTGTGCCTATCCCCCGTTACTGTTAATGAACAAATTTATACATAAAGCAAGAACATGCATGTCCAGATTGATGCTCATTGCTCCTTTTTTGGACCTGACAGATGTGGTTCCCCTACTTGTTGCGTATACTAGTCCATCTGCCGTGGATTATAGATCATGGATCATTATCCAAACGTATTAACACACCTGTGTGGACTGTCTCCTCGGGACCAGACATCCATGAAGTTATCCTCTTGATTCCACCAGTTCTAACCTTTGTTTGAGATGCCAGGCTCCAAACTTCAGTTGTCCAGATCCTATCAACATCTCAAACAGTCCACTAAGATTATCTACTGTAGTAAATGGAAGAGGTTCTCCATTTAAGATATGTCAGAAAGGTTTATATGCTTTCTCTGCTCCTATTTCTTCTGTTTTGGAATTCTTGTCTGACTTTTGCCACAGTGTCTATAGTTATTCAACTATCAAAGTGCAAATGGCTGCTATCTCAAGTTTCCATGTAGGGAACAATGATACCTCAGTAGCTTCATTACATCCAAGTGATGCCTCCAGGTGCATCTGCAGTTACCTCGACTGCGCCTCTAGGCGTAAAATATTGCTTGTTCATATTTGCATTAACAATTCCAAAACCATGCTACATACAAGTTATCAGAATATTTTATCTTGAAGCATACATGATGGCAGACACAATGGTATAGATATTTGACCTCTGTCAATGAGTATTTGTTACAACTGCAAGGTGATAACTTCATTTTTTAAAGGCTCAAGCCACGCTCAGTGGGAGTTAAAGGTACACACTCAAAAGTGCTATACTGGAGGTAATGAGTTAGGCCTTTTTTGAAGGGAACATTTCTCTTGCAAGCGGCCCTCAAAGATCCAGTACCTCCCTGGGATGTTACTATCGTGCTACAGTCCGACTCAAGGAACCAGCAGCATCAGGTGATTTGATGTTTCTCTTGGAAGACCGTTTTTCTGGTGGCTGTTGCATCCATCCATCCATCCTCAACCCCTTTTTCCCATTTTTGCACATGGGGTCACTTTGACAGTGACAATCATCTCAAGGTTTACCCCACTGGATGCCTAGCCCTGCCGCAGTGGCTGTTGTATCCCTGATGATGGTGCAGCTGTTACATCAGCCAAGAGGATTTCAGAGATGCCAGCACTTTCCTGCAAATCTTCCTATCTGCTTTTTTCACAGACAGAGTTTCCTTGAGAGCTAGTACATCTTCCCTCGGTAAGGTGGCATTCACAGCTAATCTAAACTATTCAATAAACCTACTAGTTTTTTTTCCCCTATGTTCTGAGAAAAGGTTAATACATTTTACATATGCCGGACTTTCATCATCCCCTTAAGTTCGTTCTTTATAGAACCAAGTAATTCAGAAAGTCTGATCAGTTGTTTCTTGCTTTCTCAAAACCTACGTTAGGCAAAACAGTTGCTAAGGTTATTCTTTCCATATGGTTATTGGACTGTATTTCTTTCATTTACAGTAAAATGGTCTTGCCTCTATAGTCTAAATGTAAGGCCCATTCCACAAGGGCAATGGCCACATCAACAGCCTTTTCTAGTAGACTACCTATTGATGACATTTGTCCTGTAGTTACTTGGTCAACAGTTCACAATTTTGCATCTCACTGTTAATTGGCTGTACAGTCCAGATGATGTTGTTGCTGTGGTTCCACCATTCCGGTATAACAGCTTGGGAAGCTCATGATTGAATTGGGCAAAAATGGACAACACTGGATATGAAATTTATGTACTTACCCAAACAACAGATCCATGTAATCTTGATTTTTGTCTGGTTCAGCCTCCCTCCTGCCCCCTTACAAATTGACACAAATGGGCTTCCAGTTACTGGTTAGATGTCCTCCTATTCCAGTGTTCATAACATGAGGGAGATCCCATGTAGGCAACCAGAACATCCAGCTAGTATACCAAAGACTTAAGCTACTGCACATTGTGTGCGACATTGCACATAGTGCAGCCAGGCGTCGGCCATAAAAGTGAAGCCGGCACATACAATCCTCTGAACTTCTCTGCCACGAGTCCGAACGACGGCTCCAACTGTCTGATCGCTAAGATTTATTCTTTCAGATAAGTGCCTCGTTGGGGAAAATCTTTTACACTTTTGCTACTGCATGTGTGTTAGAGGTTAGTGTCATCCAAGAAGGGCAAGTGCCTTTGTGGAAGACTGGTTCCACACAGACAACCACAACCTGTATTTTTTTTTGGGGTCTGATCACGACTACAAGGCCTGTGCCATCTGTCAGGTGTTTGTCCCAAAATCCCTCCACAGTAATTTGTCTGCCCTTAACATTTATTTAGAAAACCATAGGCTTAAGAGGCTAGCGTTAGGTGTGGAGAGTACTGCTGGTTTGTCGGGTGAACCTCAGAAGAAAAAAGTTAAGGCCCGAATCTTTGGCTGCACCTCTGGTCCCAGACGTCCCCCTCGAGGCCAGTGAAGGCCCAGAGGCTCACACAATTTCAGGTGGTCCTTCTTCTGTGGGTACTACTCTGGAAGTCACTAGGGAGGGTTCCCACAGCACATCTGCAGAGGTCTTGCAGATGTCCACTTTGGATAGTATGGGGGGAACCACGGCTCAATCTTTCCAACGGTCTGCAGAGTACCTCTCCTACCCCTTCCATTGAGGTTGTGCCAATGTCTGATCCGGAGCCCAGGCCTATGTCAGAACTTCCTTCCCAAACTAGGGTAGGGCTTCAAGATAAAGAAAAATAAATCTGGTTCCACACAGCAGTGAAAATCGATATGGCCTTTATTGTAGTAGGTAAGCACTTTCTCGGAATAACATCCGCTTCATCAGACCAACAAAGATAGAATGGCAGTTACATTTTTAAACACTAAAACATCCAATCAGAAATCAGATAAAATGTGCATCATAGCTAAATCTATCTTTGTTGGTCTGATGAAGCGGATGTTATTCCGAGAAAGCGTTACCTACTACAATAAAGGACATATTGATTTTCACTGCTGTGTGGAACCAGATTATTTTTCTCTATCTTGTATTCTCTGGTTTTTGCATCTGATTCCTTATTTGGTTCAAGGACTGTTTTCGTAGGGTAGGGCTTCCTCTTAAAAGAAAACAAAAACATGCTTCCTCCACTCAGCCTATTCTGATTGGCAGGTCTTCTCTTGGGAGATATTGAATGCCTTCCTGGCACTTAGGTCTTCCTTGCCACCTCCTACCCCAGCAACCCCTACCCCTCTCCATCTGTCTGCAGAATTAGCAGCATCTGATGAAGGTGAATCCTGTTCAAATGAATCCCTAGCATATTCAGCTCAAATAGACTCTCCCTTGGAATATGATTCTCCTGATGTGGACTCCAACAGAGGGGATTCTCCAGTAGAAGATATCTCCTTTGGAGAAACTATTTCTTAAATGAGAGAGTTTTTCAAATGGAAAAGTTCTCAAGTCTCAGAGGTCCAGAAGAGGTATTCTCTTCTCCTGCAAATTGACTGTCTTGCTGCTTCAGCCATACCACTTGTTTTGCCAGCATTTCAAGATGCATTCCTGGCTGCATCTAAACACCCTGATTCTCAAACTCCAGCACCCAAGAGGCCAGACAGGTTCTGTAAGGTGCCCGAGACTAGACAGGTTCTATAAGGTGCCCAAGGATAGCAGCTACTTGTATAAATCCCATCTTGCAGACATTGCTATCATCTACTTCTCTGCTGATAAAACTTAAAAATTACTGCCCTCCCTACCTCTGATAAAGATGGCAAGATGATGGAAAGAATTGGAAAAAGGTATACACTGTTCTACTCTGGTTGTTAGGGCCATTAATTACCAGACACACAGGTCCAAGTATGTTCTGGCTGTACTTTCACAAGCCTCTAAATTGCTGGCAGATCTCCCAGAATCTGCAGCAAAAACCCAACTTTCTTCCCTTTTGAGGATCTTATTCCAGGTAATTATACATTCCATAAAATGCTGTTACGATGCACCAGAGGTCTCTGCAAGATCAGCTGTCTCAGGTTCTGTTCCCAGAAGATTTTCCTGGTTGAGATTACAGCCTTTGCCTGAGGACTTCAAAGCAAAGATCATGGATGCACCTTTGGACAATGCTGCCTTGTTTGGTTCTAATGCTGTAGCCCTTTTCAGAACCCTTCAAGAGAAAGGGAAGGAACTCCAGGAGCTGAAACGCATCTTTGTCTCTCCTGTTACTAAGATTCACAGGAACTACCCGTCGAGAGCAAATTTTGCTAGAAGGAAGACTCAGACTCCTTCCCAACAACATGAGAAACACACACACAAGCTGACACCTCCTAGGTCTTAGTCTTCCTCTGCTCAGAAGACTCTTTTTCCATACAAGCCAGATAGGCTGTGACTACCTGGCAGCACTCAGAAATTCTGCTTTCCCAGCACGTTTCTCATTTCCTCTTAAATTGGACAAGCATCACCACAGACAATTGGGTCCTGTTTATTGTTCAAAAGGCTTAATGCATGACTTGAATAACCATTCTATATATATATATATATATATATATATATATATATATATTTTTTTTTTTTTTTTTAATTGTGGCCACACCATAATAAAAGATCAGACTGGTTTCGGCAGCCAAGCCTTCATCAGTGATAAAATACAAGGCACAAGTCCCAATACTTGTACTATGATTAGTCATCATCACTTAAGCAAACATTCATATTTAAAGCAACAACCACCCTTTTCTCCAAAACCATATCTATTACATGTGGTCATTTAACCCTGGGGTAAATAACCCCCCTAGTTTGATGATCCAACCCTTCTCCTTTCTATTTAATATAGCATGCCATCCCAATTTATTCATCCTATCCCCCCAAACTTTATCAATGCCCATGAAATGAAATTTCGTATTATTATGTTACAATGTATGTATATAAAGCATTTGACATACGCTTTGTGCAAATATCACTGAGATGTTCAGATATACTTATAGACCTAAAGTTCTGCCCAACATAGAAGGCATTGCATGAGCCTGTGACCAAGTAAACCAGCCAATCTTGATCTACAATTCGCAAAAAATCCCATATTATAAATCTTACTGGTGTTCTTAATGGAAATTTGTTTAGTTTTTAACATATATTTACAGGATGAACAATGTCCACATGGGTATGAACCAAGAACTTTTTCACCAATTAGAGTACCCTGATGTTCATTGTTACGATTTCTGTTACCACATTTATAATGATTAAAGTGAGATCCTAAGGTACACCCTCTCCTATAGGAAAATTGACATCTAGGCATGAGTAGACCAGATAATTGATCACTCGCTAGCAGAATATTCCAGTTTTTATCTCTAACCTCCCTAATAACATTGATGTTTCTGCCATATGTAGTAACAAACGTAATATCCCCCATCATCCTGCTTCTTGTGATGATATACAAGCGTATCCAATCTATTTTTACCCGCTACCCATCTTTTGGCTGGCCTGATATAAGGATGATATCCCCTAATCAAAAATCTTAAAGTAAGATCCTCTTCAAAGTGCCGATAGACATCTGGAGAAGAACAATTATTTTTACTCTCAAAAATTGGGACTTGGGTATATTTTCTATAATCTGGTGGGGATGCAGACACGTAGCAAATAATTTATTATACTGTGGATATTTGCGATATATTCTGGATGCCAAAGTATTGTCACTGTTCCTTGTGACAGTCACATCCAAGAAATTAATCTGCTGTATATCCACATTCAGGGTAAATTCTATTCACCATTTGTTTTTGTTCAAATATTGAACAAATTCAGAGACAAGTAATCTGCCCCACCCCACCACACTAGCCAACAGTCATCCAAGAATCTTCTCCAGATGTCTATCTCAGGCAAGTACATATTATGCAAACTATTATAAATCAGCAGATCCTCTAAGTAGCCCATAAACAAATTGGCATATATGAGGGTAAAAGATGCCCACATAGCTGTTCCCAGAATCTGCCAATAGCATTCCCCATGAAAAAATATAAATTTTTTTTGGTCAACACATGCTCCACCATGCACACTAATAGGGTATTAAAACCCAGAGGATATATATCCACTTTATCCAACCAATATTTAACAGCCTCTATTCCAGCCCAATGTGGAATATTTGTATACAATGCTGTTACGTCCAATGTGCATAGTAACCAATGTGTCTCCAACTGAGAATTTTCAGTAATAGTCAAGAACTCTATAGTGTCCTTGATTCTAGCTCTAACTTATCTTAACAGAGGCTGTAAATGCTCAGGTAGAAATGCTGACAAAGGCTCAGTCAAAGAGCCAATCCCAGACACTATTGGCCTGCCAGGTGGTTTATTCAGATTTTTATGATTCTTGGGCAATAAGTAAAGGATCTGCTGCTGAGGGTCATCCAGTGTCAAATGTTTAACTTCTTCAAGGGCCAAATCCAAAAAAGTATCTATCTCCTCCTTAAACCGAAAGGTGGGGTCCAGTGGCACTGGCATATAATGTCTCACATTACTCAACTGTCTGCAAGCCTCCAAAATATACTCTTCAGTATCCATCACCACTACCGCCCCACCTTTATCTGGTGGGATGATTACAATATTTTTATTCTTTTTTAAATTCTTAAATGCCTGCTGTTCATCCACCATCAAATTTTGGTCCAGTATTCTGGCCTCACAATTCCTAAAATGCAAATTTTTATTAACTGATTCCTGAAAAATGGCCACCTACTTATCCGTTGGGGGCATAAATATTGATTTCTGAAAATGGAACTCAGATCTCTGAGCCCTATCCTGAGGACCAAAAAATAACCTTAAATTCAATGTTCGACAAAAAGCAAGCACATCATCACCCACACTATCCTCACTGACAAAGAAACCAGGTATATACTTCAACCCTTTATTAAGTTGTTCTTAGCTTCTGTAAGATTTACAGAGGAGATATTATGAACATTGTACACTGTATTTAACGATGTCCCAATGTATGTAATAACATCTGTGCATTGTTTGTTTCCTATGTTTCCTACCTCCCCGATGTCGTCGAAACCCAAAGGGTGATCCATACCCGTTGATTTCTTTGTATTTGGTGACCCCCTGAGTGAGTATTTGCTCAACATCCGTGGCTGAGTCCTCCTCCCCTGAAGTGCTACTATGATCCATGCCTGATTTTTTAAGAATCAACCTAGGTCTCTTCCTTTTAGTTCTAACCACATTGCTTCCAAAACTTCACACTCTTCCTGAGGTCAAAGTGTTTCACCCTCTCATAATCCTTGACATCTCAGTTAAACTTTTGAAGTATCTTATTTTTTAAAGATTTCTGTATACCCAGTAAATCCTTAGACAGTTTGGTTAAACATTCCTGATATCGAGCTTGTCGCTCAAATGATTTTAGATCTTCACATACCTGGTGTACATCTATACAATTTTTATCTGTTCATGGTAAGAGGACAGTATGTTGACAAATGTCATTGAGGCATCCTGTTGGCCTTGTGCCCTTTCCAAAGTCAATGTGTCATCAGCCATACTAACATATAGCGCTGTCCGAACCCTAAGACCCCTAGGCACAATATTTTCGGCCTGATAGGCCTTAAACAGTTTCAGATGCCACACATTGGTTCATAAAGTCACCATTCCCTTAGTTTGTTAAATAATTCACCACATTGGTCAACCATATGAAGGGTGTCCACCCCACTCTGATACCCCCCAGCCCTGTCCAAACCAAACGCATGTAAATCATGCTTATCCACAGAGAGGCCTTTCAGTAAAGTGACCAAATCCATCCTTGATAATTAGGGGTTGAAATATTCCCCCCACCTGCTCTAATGTCCAAATTCTAATAACTTTTTTTTTAACCTCCAAGCCTCCACAAATTCTAAACCAAGAACTTGTTGGTTTAATTCAGGCTCTCTATAATCCAAAAGGGAATCCTAAATATTATTACCCCCTTATCACAAATAGTTTCCAGCCCATTAAATTGGGCTGGCTTCATCTGCAAATTAACTAACAGTGACTGGCAGTTGTTAATAACTACTATTATTAGATAATGATATAACACCCTTGATATACAACCACTACCAAGGAGCAAATGTTGTTTATGCCTAAAATTGTTGAAAAAAATGTACCAAACCGGACATTCTATAACTTGTCCATAAAGGTATCTTTCATTACCCACATTAAGTTCTCAAATGTTCACCATACTTCCACATTAAGTTCTCAAATGTTCACCATACTTCCATCTCATATATCAGAAACCCAGGTTATATGGTTAAAGTATCAAAAAGTAAGTGATATTATTGACATACTGATGTTAATAATAAGAAACATGCACCTACCAAACCTAGAGTAGTGATGAATATTTGTGCATTCACAAATTTAGAAAATCTAATGCAGTCTTATATATACAAAATACAAATGTCCCTCCAATTGTTTTACACCCCTCAAAGTACAATACTAATCATACTACATGTAACAGATGTATATACACTGTTTAACTAAAATTAGTTAATATGTCTGACCTGTATTGATACCCCCACCATACCACATACAGATCAAGAAAAAATAATATACATGTAACAATTGCTGAACTCAATTGTCTACAGACATGGCCCCTAAAGCCACAACAATTCCAATAATAATTGATGTTAGTCCATCCAACCAGACTCCAACAGATGTTCATCGTGCATACAGCTGCAGTCATAACAGATGGGTTCTCCTGCCGTCAGGCGGGTCCTCGGTCGGCCGAATTCCAAAGTCTAGGTCCGGCGTCGGTTGTCGTCGCTTCTTCCCTGACATCAGTGCGACAGGGGTATAAAAGAACCAGCCGACGCCATTTTCTTCAGTCTTTTTTGCCGCGTGGTGCCCGAAGCAGAAGCAGTTCGCAAGTGCCGGTCGGCCAACTCCTGAGATTACAAAAAATTTGGAACCGAAGTCTTCTTAAAAGCTAAGTACCCGTTGGGGAAACTTTTTCTTGCCTCAGACCGATGTCAGATAAAGTTAATAATTGTATTTCTTGTGGGAAGCAAATACCGCATAAGGATTTCCATTCCGTCTGTATACCTTGTTTAGGCCCAGACCACGACGTCTCGGTCTGTCGCTTTTGTGCTACATTCAACAAACGCACTATTAAGCGTCGGGCGGAGTTCGCCCAGCATTATTTTGGGAAATTATTTAACTATACTATGTCGTCGGATACTCCGACTCCGGTTTTGTCTAAAAACCGCAAAGACAAGGACCAACACTCGAGGTCCACGGCCTCTACCGACACCACGCCAAAGCCGACTACACATGGTCCGGTTCTCAGCGAGGCGCCTACGCAGCCCCTGATTACCGATGACACATCTTCGGCGGTGTCTCCTGTACCCGAGGTCGCAGGCTCCTCTGCCCACACCCTGACTACAGATACCGAAGCCACGCTTGGCATTGAAACACAGAATGTGGACAGGTCCACCTCCACTCAAGGTGTCTTCCGACCTTCCTCTTCTTTCTCCATCAAGGCTTTCACCAAGTCTAAAGCTACCATGCACCCTAAGAGACCAGCTACACAGGGTCCATCTCCAGGCCCCATGCCTAAGAAGCAGATGCTTAAAATGGCTGAGGATTTAATTACTCTAATCAGAGGTTCTCAGCCACCTCCGGACAAAAGACCCAGAGTGGAGGAAGATTCCCCCTCCTCTGATCAGGGATCCATTATTTCAGAGCACTCTGATTATCAGGAAAGTACAGTTTTGTACCTACCATAAATGTAGATGTCCGAGAGGTATGCATCTGCAGTCCTAACATATGGGTTGTCCTGCCTCAGGCAGCCCTTCGGTCGGCCGGATTCCAAAGTCTGGGTCTGGCCTCGGCTGATGTCGCACTTCACCCGACGTCATAGCTGCTGTCAATTGGGTATAAAGGCATCAGCCGATGCCATTTTCCTCAGTGTTTCTTGCCCCAGATGCCAGGTGCCCTCTAGGAAGGCTAAATTTGGATAAATGCAAATGATTCCAAACAGTAGAGAGCAAATAAAAATAAACATGTATATACATATATACAAACAAATACACCATAATAGATTCCCCCAGCTAGCTACAAGATGGGCAAATACCCTAGGAGTACCACAGAGAGGAAGGAGGGTGGGTAATCCTGACTGCAGATGCATACCTCTCGGACATCTACATTTATGGTAGGTACAAAACTGTACTATGTCCTTCAAGGATGCATCTCCAGTCCTAACATATGGGTAGAATACCATAGCCAAACTGGGGGAGGAGGCACTAAGAAGATTATGGTGTAGTTAAGATCCCTTGCAAAACAGCATTGGCAAAACCTGCTCGGGATCTGGAGTATAAAGGAAGATTATAATGCTTGGCAAATGTATGCACGGAGCTCCAAGTAGCAGCCTCTAAAATGTCTTTGGTAGCCACTCCTCGTAAGAAAGCTGTAGTAGTGGCTGTAGCCCTTGTGGAGTGAGGTCTGACGTTTTCTGGAGTTGTCTTTCCATGAAAAGAGTAACAAAATCTAATGCAATTTCGTATCCATTTTGAGATTGTCTGTTTTGAAATTGCTTTTCCTTCCATTCCTGTTGCATATGCTACCAGAAGCTGGTCAGTTTTTCTATTGTTCTTGGTTCTGTCCAGGTAGTAGCGCAATTGCCTGTGCACATCCAAGGTATGCAGTAGTCTTTCCCCCCTGTTCTGCGGTTTGGGGAAGAATGTTGGTAGATGGATTGCTTGGTTTAATGATACCCTGGAGACCACCTTTGGCATAAAAGTAGGATTAGTTCTCAAGGACACTCTATCCTGATGGAAGATAAGGAAGGGCTGTACTGCCATTAATGCCTGTAATTCAGAAACCCTTCTTGCTGAAGTGATTGCAAGCAGGAAAGCAGTTTTCCAAGATAAGAACTGTAATTCTGCTGTTGCTGCTGGTTCAAAAGGGGGAAGTGTTAACTTTTCTAACACAAAGTTCAGGTCCCATGTAGGCAAAGGTGGCTTCCTTGGAGGCTTTACATTTTTAATTCCTCTCAGAAACTGCCTGAGTAGAGGATGAGAGAAGACTGGAGGATCCATGTTGTATTCTGCTGAAATTGCTGATGCATGAATCTTAATGGAGGAGTAGGACAGGCCATTGTGGAAAAGCTCTGCTAAGTATTCCAGGATGTTAGGTATGTTTGCCAATGATACATTTTCTCCTTTTGCTGCACTCCAAATGAGGTATCTTTTCCATTTTGCTGAATAAGTTTTCCTTGTGGAGGGTCTGCGAGCCTCCAGGATAATGTCTTTAACCCTTTGAGATAAATCTGGGTTATTTTGTTTTATGTAATGTTCCAAGCAGCTAGCTGTAGTGTTTTCAAGTTTGGATGCAGGATTTTGAAGTTGTTCTGTGTTAGCAGTAAAGGAACTAGAGGTAGAGGCCATGCGTGTGCCCGAGACATACTCCTCAGTAGCGGGTACCAATGCTGCCTCGGCCAGTCTGGAGCTATCAGGATGATCCTTGGGTGATCTTCTTTGATCTTCAGTAGCACTTTGTGCATCAAAGGAAGAGGTGGGAATGCATATGCTGTCAGGTTTTCCCAACTGAAGGATAGAGAGTCCACCTTCCAAGCAAGTGGGTGGTATGTCCTTGTGCAGAATTTTTTCAATTGGTGGTTGTGTGGGGATGCGAACAGGTCTATTTCTGGTAGTCCCCATTTCTTTTGTAATGGAATTGAAGATGTCTGGATGCAGCATCCATTCGTGGGCATCCGTGGTAGTTCTGCTTAAGATGTCTGCTAGTATATTTTCTTTTCCTGGCACAAATATGGCCTGGAGCTGAATGTTGAGGTTCAGGGCCACATTCCAGAGGTCCATTGCCATCCGGCATAGAGGATATGAATGTGTGCCTCTCTGTTTGTTGATATACCACATAACTGTGGTGTTGTCCGTCCTTATCAGCAAATGACCTTGTTGAAGAAACGGTCTGAATGTCTGAATTGCCTGTTTTACTGCCAGCATCTCTTTTTGATTTATGTGTAGGTTCAGCTGGTCTTGTGTCCATAAGCCTTGTATGCACTTGTCCACCATGTGTGCCCCCCAACCGAGGTCTGAGGCGTCCGTGGTGATAGTCTGGCTTGGGTGAGGGCTGTGGAAAGGCAGTCCTTTGTTCAATTGACAGGCCTGAGCCCACCACTGGAATTCTTGCTTCAAGCATGGAATTATTGGAATTTGGGCTTCTAGGCTGTGCTTGTGCTGAGACCATAAATTCCTTAGGTACCATTGCAACTTCCTCATATGTAGTCTGGCATGTGGAATCAATATTATGCAGGATGCCATGTAACCCAGGGCTTGCAGGACTTTCCTTGCTGTAAGCTGGTTCTGCGTTGTTAATGCCATGAAATAGAGTGGTAGTTGCTTTTGCTTTTCTGCTGTGAGGAATGCCATTTGATTTGATGTGTCCAGTTCTGCACCCAAGAAAGTTATCCTTTGGGATAGTATCAGCCTTGACTTTTTTATGTTGACTGTGTATCCCAGGGCTTGCAATAGGTGAATAACCTTTCTCAAATCTTTTGTTAATTTGTTCTTGTTGTCCGCTTGTAACAGGCAGTCGTCCAGGTATGGATAAATTTGAATTCCCTGAAGCCTGCAATGAGCAATTACTGATGCCAGGCATTTCATGAATACTCTGGGCGCAGTAGATAAGCCAAAAGGCAATGCTGAGAATTGATAATGCTCTGATCCTGCAAGAAATCTGAGGTATCTTCTGCAATCTGGTCATATGGGGACGTGCAGGTATGCCTCCTTGAGATCTAGAGTCACCAGCCAAGACTCCTTGCCCAGCATGGGAAGAAGTTGCTGTAGGGTCAGCATCTTGAATTTTGGAGCAATGAGATATGTGTTCAGAGCGGACAGGTCGAGAATAGGTCTCCATAGGTTTTCCTTTCTTGGTACCAGGAAAAGTCTGGAATAAAATCCTTGTCCTTGTTCCATAGACGGTACCTTTTCTATAGCTCTCATCCTTAGTAAGTGGTCGATTTGTTCTAGAGCATTTGTTTTTTGGTTTGGTGGTAGGTTTGGCATTCCTCTCTTCCTTGGTAGAGTATGGAAGTGAAACCTGTAACCTTTGTCTATTGTTTGTAAAATCCATTTGTCTCCTGTAATGTAATGCCAGTTTACTGAAAATAAGGCTAGCTTTCTGCCTAAGGGTGCTTCTAGTTGTTCCCTGGTAGGCGGTATCAGAGCCAAGTCACTGTGACTGTCCTGTGGAAGTGGTAGTGGCTGGATCTGTGGCAGTACTTCTCTGGTTGTTAGACTGCCACTGACGTCCCCTGTAGGCACCTCTGGATTGACCTCTGCCTCTTGGGCGCCTATTTCCTGCCTTTCTGTGCTCTGGTGGTGTCTGGAAAGGACCAATTCTTCGAAGGCCAATTCCTGCTAAACCTCGGAGGCTGGACCTGTAAGAAATCCTTGACTGTTTGGACAGATTTTGCTTTTTCTTCCACCTTTTTTAACACTTGCTGTGCAGGGGAGCCAAACAAACTGTGTTTTTCCATGGGAGCATCTAGGAGCTTTGACTTTACATGGTCTGGTAAGGATTGCTCTTTTAACCATGCATGCCTTCTGATCACTGTACCAGTCATAGCTGATCTAAAGGAAGCCTCCAGTGCATCATAGCCGCATTTTAAGGAATGATTACTGACCTGCTGAGTGTTATGTACCAAATCCTGAAGGGACTTACGGTCTATAGGTTCAGGAGAGGACAGTTTTTTTATTTAGCTGATCTAACAAAAATTCCTGATACTGAATCATGTGGAATTGACAGTTTAAGGCCCTAGCCGAAAGAGTAGCAGAAGTATAAACTTTTTTACCCCATCTCTCTAATGCTCTAGATTCTCTTTCAGAGGGGAGGGGGTTTTGGCAGAGGCAGCTGCTACAGCTTTGGGGCCCTGTGAAATAGTTTCAGGATCTGCAATAGGAGCCTTATACAAGTGATAATGTGTGTCCGGGACCCTGTAGTATCTGTCAGGTTTAGCAGGGGCCGGGGGAAGAGAGTCAGGGGCAGTACAAGCATCATTAAATGCATCATCCACAACTGTAAGTACTGGAGGAATGGCTAAAGGCCAATGCTGTGGCAAATGTAAAAAGGTCCTAAGCCTTTTCCTAGAATCTGAAAAATCCTGGCCCTACCATTGAAATTGTTCTCTCATAGCATGCAAGGTTTCCCCAAAAGAAAATTCCTCAGGAGGAGAGGCAGAAGGAATGGAGTCTTCTGCGTCAGAGTCCTCATATGGAGAATAAGGGCCTTCTGGAGGATTTGAGTTTTCTGAATCATCAGAGGAATAATCTGTAGAAACTGGCTCAGGGGGCTCTGCTCTAGGCCTCTTCTCTTGAGGGGGATGAGAGGCCCTGTCAGGGTGAGGTTGGGATCCCCTGATCAAAGAAATGAGATCCTCTGCCAGGCTAAGCATTTGGGTACTAGAGTTAGGCCTGTGTGAGGGGGTTTTAGCAGGCAAGGCCTTAGAAGATTTAGCTGCTTTAGCTCTAGAAAAAGTCTTGATAGACATGGATGCAGGGGGCCTAGCAGCTCCACGTGCAGGAGTAGATATGTCTAAGGGAATAGTATCTGATAAATCCTGAGAACCTGCGACAGCAGGTGGAAATTCAGTAGCAGATTCACCCATTCTGGATGAGGCCTCGGTTGTAGGAGGCATGCTTTCGGCCGAAGGAAGAACCGAGGACTCGGTTTCAGCTGTTGGCTTAACCTCGGTTTCGGCCGAAACCGCGGACCGCGAGTGTCGGTCCTTTTCCTTACGCTTTTTAGCTAATTGTGAAGTCGGAGTCTCCGACGGCATGTTGTAAGCAAAAGCGGGGCCGAAAAACTCCTCTGCAAACTCCGACCGACGTCTAAGTGTCCGTCAGTTGAAGGAAGCACAGGCTAGACAAGCTGCTACGTCGTGGTCTGGGCCTAAGCAAGGAAGGCAGTAAGAGTGGAAATCCTTATGAGGTATTTGTTTCCCACAAGTTAAACAGTTATTTACTTTTTCTGACATTGGCTGAGGCAAGAAAGAGTCCCCAACGGGGTACTTAGCTTTTTAGAAGTCTTCGGTAGTAGTAATCTCTGGTTCTGACCGACCGGCACTTGCAAACAGCTTCTGCTTCGGGCGCCACGCGGCAAGAAAGACTGAGGAAAATGGCGTCGGCTGATGCCTTTATACCCAATTGACAGCAGCTATGATGTCGGGTGAAGTGCGACATCAGCCGAGGCCAGACCTAGACTTTGGAATCCGGCCGACCGAAGGGCTGCCTGAGGCAGGACAACCCATATGTTAGGACTGCAGATGCATCCTTGAAGGACATCAGTCTTACTCTCCTTTTGAAGACTCTGATGCAGAGGAATCTATTCCTTCTGTATCCCACCCTGAGGATTACTCATTTGGTGAAACTCTGCATACCTTAAGGGAACACTTCCAGTGGGAAGGCCAGGATTATTCAGATTCCAAGAAAAGGCTCAGGGAATTTCTTTTGTTACCCCAGCACAGGCCTCTGGCTATACCTCCTGTCCTGGACATCCTAGATGATGTTTACTCGGAGGCCTGCCTTAACCTGGACTCTCTCCCTCCAGCTCCCGTTAAGCCTGACAGGTACTACAGGGGTTCTGACTCACACCAATTTCTATACAAAAGCCATGCTGCTGACCTAGAAACCATCTCACAGGGGCCCAAGGGAGTTAAGGCCTCCATTGCCTTCCGAGAGAGATTCCAGATCCTTAGAAAGGTGGGGAAAAAAGGTATATACCTCGGCTACCTTATCCAAGAGGGCCTTAAACTGTCAGTTTCATATGCTAAAATACCAACAGTTTCTGTTATCTCAATTGAAAAGTAAAATGTCACAACCTGAACAACCAGACATGAAGGAGTTGCAGGATTTGATGCATAGTGCAGAACAAGTGGGTAAACATACCTTACAATGTGGTTTTGATGCTCTAGAGGCCTCATGTAGAGCTGCTGTTACAGGCTCAGTCATACGTAGGCATGCTTGGCTCAAGGAACAAGTCATGCCTGATCATGTCAAAGCTAAATTACTAGACGCCCCTCTTCAAAAGGATGTACTATTTGGGGCAAATGCTGAGGAAGTATTACGGAAAATGGAGGAAAAGGCTAAATCAATGCAAACTGTGAAAGAATTTATGCAGGTTCAACCCCCACGTTTTAGTAGAAATTGGCCTTCCAAAAACTGATCCTTTCCTGCCACAGACAGACCCCAAAGAGGCAGATACAGGTGCCCGAGGGGCAGAGGACAAACACAAGGCTCGTACAGAGGCAGACAATGGCAAGCTCCTACACAAAGAGGTGGTGAGGACAACTCGCAATCTTTCAGAAAGCAAAACCAATGACTTTCCCTTTGCATGCCAACCAGGTCTCAAATGGCAGCACCCTTAGGAGGAAAGCTGGCACTATTCTCAAAAAATTGGCATATTGTCACAAAGGACAAATGGATCCTGAACATTATAAACAGAGGCTACAAATTCCATTTTCATACCCTTCCAAAAATGAAAGGCATGCCAAACCTGCCACACAATCAAAGGGCAGAGGCACAAAAGCAAATTTCAGATCTTATAAACATGAGAGCTATTCAAGAGGTACCTACACACGAACAAGGTCAAGGTTTTTATTCCAGGCTATTTCTGGTGCCAAGGAAGGGCAAAGATTGGAGAACTCTTTTGGATCTTTCCATCCTAAACACATTCCTACTCGTACCAAAATTCAAGATGCTCACTCTACAGCAACTTCTTCCCATGCTGGGCAAGGAGTCTTGGCTGGTAACATTGGACCTCAAGGAGGCATACCTGCATGTCCCAATCAGACAAAATTGCAGAAGATACCTCAGATTTCTTGCAGGTTCAATACATTATCAATTCTCTGCATTGCCCTTTGGTTTATCTACTGCGCCGAGAGTATTCACGAAATGCCTGGCATCAGTAATTGCTTACTGCAGACTTCAAGGGATACAAATATACCCTTATTTGGACGACTGCCTGATCCAAGTGGACAGCAAGCACATTCTTCTGAAACATCTGGCCTATGTAATAATGTTATTAAACTCTCTAGGATACACAGTCAACAAAGAGAAATCAAGACTAATACCCTCTCGGAAGATAATTTTCCTGGGTGCCAATTTGGACACAAACACCCAGATGGCCTACCTCACGCCAGAGAAGCAGGGGCAACTAATTCAATATTTCAGAACACTGGCAAATTGCACCAGGCTGACTGCAAGGAAAATCCTGCAGGCTCTGGGATTCATGGCATCTTGCATCTTACTAATCCCATGTGCAAAGCTGCATATGAGAAAACTACAATGGTACCTAAAAAGCATATGGTCTCAACACAGCCACAGTTTGGAAGCAGTGATACGACTAATTCCATGTCTGCAAAAGGAATTTCTGTGGTGGGCTCAAGCATGCCAAACAAACACAGGTCTTCCATTCAGCAAGCCTCAAGCAAATCAAGTCATCACAACAGATGCCTCGGACTACGCCTGGGGGGCGCACATGACAGACCGGTGCATTCAGGGCAAATGGACCCAAAAAGAAAAGCACCTTCACATCAATCAAAAAGAAATGCTAGCAGTGATAAATGCTATTACAGCCTTCAAGGACCTTCTACAACCAGGTCAGCTATTGATAAGAACAGACAACACCACAGTTATGTGGTACATAAACAAGCAGGGAGGAACACATTCTTATCCCCTATGCAGACTGGCCATGTCACTTTGGAACATGGCCATGGACTTAGAAATGGAGCTACAAGCACAGTACTTGCCAGGCAAGGAAAACACGCTGGCAAACAACCTAAGCAGGAATATGACAGATCCACACGAATGGAAGTTGCATCCAAAAGTTTTTACAGAAATAATCCAAGAATGGGGAAGGCCAGACATAGATCTCTTTGCCTCCCACAAAAATCATCAATTGACAAAATTCTGCTCAAGGATCCTCCATCCAAAGGCCTGGAGAGTGGACGCTCTCTCTTTCAGTTGTACATCAATGTCAGTTTATGCCTTCCCACCTCTTCCACTGCTGCCCAAAGTCCTATTGAAGACCAGAGCAGACAGACCAAAGATGATCCTCATTGCTCCGGACTGGCCAAGGCAACACTGGTACCCACTACTAAGGAGCCTGACGCATTCCCCACCATGGACCCTGCCTCGAATGCCTCTTCTTCTGACTCAGCACAGCTTCAAAACTCTTCACAGTCAGCTGAAGACACTCAATCTAGCCGCATGGAAGATTCCTTAGCATCACAGCAGGCCCTGCTGTCCAAGGAGGTGCAGGATGTCATTTTGGAGGCCAGAAGGCCATCAACTAGAAAAGCTTACTCTGCAAAATGGAAACGTTTTTGTGTTTGGAATGAGAAAAAGGGCCAGTGCCCTGGAAAACTGAATTCACCTCAAATACTACAATATTTGGCCGAACTGCTAAGCAGTGGACATTCGTTCTCCTCCATCAAAATCCATGCCTCAGCCATTTCTGCAGAATACAACACTGATCCACCTTTATTCTCTCACCCTCTATTAAGACAGTTCCTCAGAGGGGCTAAGAATTTAAGACCTCCAAGAAAACAACCAATACCTGCTTGGGATCTTAATTTCATTCTGGAAAAACTGACTTTGCCCCCGTTTGAACCAGCTGCCTCATCAGATTTACAATATTTGTCCTGGAAAACAGCTTTCCTTCTGGCTAGCACTTCAGCTCGTAGAGTTTCAGAACTACAGGCTCTTATGGCTGTCCAGCCTTTCATCATCTTCCATCAGGACAGAGTTTCATTACATACCAACCCGTCTTTTATGCCTAAAGTGGTATCCAGGGTAGCTTTAAACTTTTTATCCTAATCCTCAAAACAAAGGGGAGAGATTACTGCATTCCTTGGACATCCACAGACAACTGCGTTATTATTTGAACAGAACAAAGCCTTTCAGAAAATCAGAACAGCTTTTTGTGGCCTATGCGGTAGGAGCTCAAGGAAAGTCAATATCCAAACAGACAATCTCAAAATGGATAGCCCACTGCATACGCTTTTGCTATTCCTTTCATGGCAAAACTGTACCTACAGGCATTAGAACTCATTCCACCAGGGCCACAGCCACCTCTGCAGCCTTCCTCAGAGGAGTTCCTACCAAGGATATTTTAGAAGCAGCCACTTGGAGTTCTGTGCATACCTTCTCTAAGCACTACAACCTACCATTATACTCCAAGTCTAGAGCAGGCTTTGCCACTGCAGTCTTGCAGGGCATTTTAGCTCCTCCTAATGCCTACCACCCCTTTCTTAGCTTTGGGATTCTACCCATCTGTTATGACTGCAGCTGTATGCACGATGAACATAGTACAGTTTTGTACCTACCATAAATGTACATGTTCGAGTGCTAATACAGCTGCAGTCCAGGTTTCCCTCCCACCTTCCCCTCTAGGGGTATTCTTTTATGGTGTATTTGCTTGCAACTACTGCTTTTTTGATTATATTGTTTTGCATTATTACATTATTTTATGTATTGCCTTCCTTCTGGGGGCACCTGACATCTGGGGCAAGAAAGACTGAAAAAAATGGCGTCAGCTGGTTCTTTTATACCCCTGTCGCACTGACGTCAGGGAAGAAGCGACGACAACCAACGCCGGACCTAGACTTTGGAATTCGGCCGACCGAGGACCCGCCTGACGGCAGGAGCACCCATCTGTTATGACTGCAGCTGTATTAGCACTCGCACATCTACATTTATGGTAGGTACAAAACTGTACTTTCTTCTCTTCCTCAGTCGGGATACACTTCTGACACTGACCAAATATGGTTGCATTAGATTCCAAAAAAACTGTTCATCACAATTGCTAGCAGGCCCTCAAGTTCCTTACACACCAGCAGACTGACTTAATTGTCCCATTCCAAACCAGACAAATAGCTGCTAGTGTTACTCATCATTTTGCTCCAAAAATAAACCCAATAGTCCAGCCTCAACGATGTGAAATTAATGTTCTTCCGTGGGCCCCAACAGATACCCGTATGCTCTATGAAAAAAACAAGCACACATAACAAAAAAAAGTCCTTTCACACTACCTCATAAACAATATGAACACAGTTCCAAAGATTTTGCAAGCTGGTTAAAAGCAGGTCAGAAGCAGCCCCCAAATGATCATTAAGCTCAACGATGCCATCAACAGTCATGTCCCCAAGCATAAACACCATGTATATGTTGACATAGGCCCATAAACCCAACAGTCCAGCCTCAATGATGTACAATAATTAATCTTCCATGGGCCCCAACAGCTACCCATATGCTTAATACAAAAAACAAGCGCACACAGCGAAGAATGCTTCCCCATACACAATATGAAGACAGTTCCAAAGATTTTACAATCTGGTCAGAAGCAGCCCCAAACAATCACTAAGCTCATCAATGTCATCAGCAGTTATGTACCAAATATAACCCACAACGTGGCATGCCCACCTGAAAACACAGCAAACGAATGAGTACTAGTGTCCCTTATTACTCATCTTTTTCACAAATGATGAACGCCGTAATCCGACCTCTTCAAAATACAATACAGATGTTGATGTAGGCCCATACGATAATTGTATACCTTACTAACAAACAGGTACACATAAGATGATAAATTCATCAACATTCCCCCTCAACCACCACAACCTCCAAAGGATCAGATTCACATTTTCCCTCAAGTCATTCAAGACTTGGAATTACAAGGAACCACTCGGGAGGTTCCTCCTTCAGAAAAAAATAGAGGGTTCTGTTCCAGAATGTTTCTTGTTTCCAGTAAGATGGCCCTTGGAGACCAATCTTATACTTATCCCATCTCAATTTGTTCCTTTGTGTACCTTCCATCAGGATGCTCAACCTGCAGACTTGGTTCCCACTTCTGCTTCCTCAAGCTTACCTGGTCTCCTTAGACATAGATGCTTACCTCCACATCCCCATACACCCTCTCTACTGGAAATTTTACATTTTTCTAGTTGTGTCCTCTCATTTTCAGTTCTGTACTCTTTGTCTCTCCAAGGGTATTCACAAAGTGCTTGGATCTTGTCATTGCCATTTGCAGGCTTCAGGGTATTTTCATTTACCATTATCTGGACAATCTGCTAATTCAAGCAGAACATCCAGACACCTTTCAATAGAACCTTCAAGCCACCATCTCCATACTCCACAGCCTGGGGTTCACTCAGCTACAGCAAGTCGTCCCTCACTCCCTCTCAAGACCAGGTTTTCCTAGGTTGCAGAATAAAAACAGACCTTATGTTGGCCTTTCTTCCCCCACAAAAGATGCAAACTCTGCAAATTACTTCCAGCAGTTGCTTCCACTGCCCTCTCTGACTGCCAGGGAATTCTTAAGGATGCTAGGGTTCATGGCTTCAGTTATACAAATGCAACCCCTAGCCAGGCTTCACATGCGGAAAATCCAGTGGTACTTGAAAATCCTCTGGTCACAGTGTGCTCATCTGCTAGAATTTGTTTTACCACTTCTTCCTTGGATTTAACAAATCTGCCAGAATCCAGGACTCTCCTTGCAGCCATTGCCTCCAGTTCAAGAACTGCTCACAGATGTTTCAGATCTGGGGTGGTGGGCAACTGTGGGGCACCTCAAGGTACAAGGTCTGTGGTCTCCCTCCATGAGGAAGCAACACATCAACATCAAGGAGATGAGGGCTCTGATCCTGGCCCTTAAAGCCTTCAGGACTTCTGTTCTTCCAGGTCCTTTGACACTGTTCACAGGCAATGCCACTGTTCTCTGGTATGTGAACAACCAGGGGAGGGCAAAGTCTTATCTACTTTGCAGGTTAGCAATCAAAGCCTGGGAGACTGCTCTGCAAACAGAGGTAACATTGACAGCAGTTTACATTCCATCAACTCAAAATGTCCAGGCAGACACTGAATAGATCCATGATACAGACCCACGAATGGATGATCCACAGGGAAGTGTTTCTGGGCATTCTCTACCAGTGGGGTACTTCTCAGATCTCTTTGCCTCTCCTTTGAACATTCAACTTCCACAGTTCTGTGCCAGAGTCCCTCACCCTTGAGTCTGGAAGGTGGATGCTCTATCTTCTGGAAGGGGATGTTTCTTACGTATTCCCTCCTTCACCCTTATTCAGAAGGACAAACAAAAAATGTTGTAGGTAACCCCCTTTTGGCCAAAACAACATTGGTTCCCTCTTCTTCTGCAGTTAACCAAGGGCAGTCATCACAAGTTGTCTCACAGGGTGAATGTACTTGCACAAGACAAGGGATCTCATTCATCCACATTTAACAACACTGAATCTGACCTTGTGGGTGATATTTTTCTGATCCCTTTCTGACACCTTTTTTCTGAGTACATGCTACTTGGCCTGCAGGAGGCCAGGAAACCCACTACAAGGAGAACCTACTTATCCAGATGGAAGAGATTCACCATCTGGTGTCTTAATATGAGGCTAGATCCATTTTCCATGGATATTCTCCTAGTCCTTTCTTTCTTGTGTGTACTCTTTAAGAATGGATTGGCCTGTTTTTCAGTTAAAGTCCATCTGTCAGCTATTTTAGTATGTTTGCCTTTCTCTCCTCCTCTAGCCTCTAGATTAGAGGTCAAACTTTTCTTAAAAGGTATCCTACACATTTAGGCCTCCAAGGAAACCTGTCCTGCCTCCTTGGGACCTAAATTTTGTTTTGGAAAAACTGACCCAAGCACCTTTTGAAGTTGCTGCTGCTGCTTCCCTAAAATTTTATACTTGGAATCGACTATTTTACTGGTAGTGAGTTTTAGAACTCCCAGCTTTAATAACATCTCAATCCTTTGTGATTTTCCACAAAGATAGGGTATTCCTTCATACCAGTCCTTCATGCCTAAAGTGGTTAATGACTTGGCCCTTAATCAAACTATTCATTTACACTCCAGTGAGAGCGTGCTGCACACTTTATATGTACACAAACAACTCGGATTTTAACTGGACAAAACCAAATCAATTAGAAAATCTGAGCAATTGTTCATTTCCTTTCACCCCAGGGACCTGTGAAAACCTGTTTCTAAACAGACTATTTCTACTTGGATCTCTAACATTATTACCTTTTATTATCTTTCTCAGGGGAAAAAAAAAACTTTCTCTGTTAAAGCACATTCAACCACAGCTGTGGTTTCATCTGGAGCCTTCTTTAAAGGACTGGGCACTTCTTCCATCCTAGAGGCAGCTACTTGGTCCTCCGTCCATTCCTTTACAAAACACTGCAAACTAGATTCCATTTCCAGATCCAGAGCAGGATTTTCTAGAGCAATTCTACATGGCTTTGTGGAGACTTCTTGTGCTCCTACCCCCCCCCCCCCCACACACACACACACACACACGAGCTTTGGTATTCTTCCTCATGTTATGAATACTGCAGCATTGGAATAGAAGGACATAGAATAGTTGTGTAAAATCTTACCATAACCATAGATGTCCCTGTGATCCATGTTGCAGTATTCTATCCCAGCCCCCCCCCCAGTTCATGCTCTTCATTGGATTTTACCTTTAACATTTTCTTTACCTCTTATCCTTGGACTGATGTTCTGACTAGCGCATTCAGTTTTGAGGATGGTACGTGCAGACGTCGCTTTTATGACCGATGCTCAGCTGTACTATGTGCAGCGTTGCACGTAACTTGCAGTAGCTTAAGTCTTTGGTGTACTGGCTGGACATTCCGATCACCTAGGCAGGATCTCCCTCATGATGAGTACTGCAACATGAAAGGAGAAGGATTTCTATGGTTATGGTAAGATTTTACACAACTATTCTTTTTTCTGGTACACTCTGTGAGCATTCCTTATGGACGGTCTTCAATCCTTCCAATTTTTCCTGTATACTAGATATAGTCTTGAACATGATTGCTATATATTATCTTATTGGAGCAAACTCTGAGATACTAAGATGGAGTAGAGGGGATTATGAGTAGGGAAGGAGTCAGAGCCCTGGAACAGAGAAGCTTCAAACTCAGTGCCTCGATTGGATCCGATCAGATTCGAGAACCCAGCATTGAACTGGACGATAATCTGTGTCATCATGGTAAGTACATAACTTTTGTTTAGCTAGTCTAATATTGCTGTAGAAATCAGCATGCATTCTGTATGTAACTGCTGCAAACTGTTGACTATAGGTTGATTACAAGAATAATGTAAAAGTTGTACTTTGTATTTTTAAAACGTGTACTTGTTATTTGTTGGAGCACAGATGTATGCTTCATGCAGCTTTAACACAAGCTGTTATCTAACATGTATAACTGCTTATATTATCTGTTACTGATTAACTGTTAAGTTTATTTAGTAACTGTTTGTAGTCACCAGTGTTGTGTACTGCTGCTTTTTTGTTGTGCTTGGAGCACAGGGTGGGGCTGAAAAGGGTCAACTGACCAAATGCCTCTCCTTCCTGGTAATCCAAATAGCAATAAATGAAATAAAAATGAATTGTCATAAGTGCCAGTGTGTTGTGCATGCAGCTGACTTCAAGAGACAAAGGAAACAGCTCAAGGCATACAATCAATTCTTGTCAAGACAGAGGCTTTGGACAGTCCTTTTTGTAATCCTTGTTCTGCATCAGACTAAAGTAAGAAGGGAAATGGAGCCTAGACTTCAGTCGCATCATTGTACTGAGTGAGCCCTTGAGGTGGTTTTGCAGTTCTGATGATTGCTGTTAACTGCTAGTCTAGTTGAAGGGTCGAATTTGAACCTCATCTATTAATGAGAGGCACATTAGTGTGTCCTAAGATACAGACTTTCTCTCATGTTAGAATGTCCACATATTTCTGCACTGAGGTTTGGTTAGTTGCAGTAGGGATTGAGGAGCCTTCTAAGCAGCAGCATGCCCCTTTCCCCCATCTGGGTCAATAATTACTTGCCAAAGATGGTAGATGTCTCCCACAGTTTTTTTTAATCATTTTGAGGCCCATAGCAGCAGCCAAGATGTTAAACACTGCAGTAGCTTACACTTTGTACCCTTTAAAAACATGGGCTGCTCTTCTCATGGTATATGGGTCATCTTTCCTGACATGCCATTGTTGCTTGCTTAATGCTCTATGTGCCAGGTAATCTGTGTTCCCCTTTCTTGAACTAAAGGTAAAGGAGGCTTCTTCTGATGCACTACACTGGGGATTTGTTTTCTTACCTGTTCAGGTGCCAGTCTTTCTTGATTTTTCTGGAGTTAGCGAAGTGCTCATACTTGTCTGCATTTGGGATCAAGTATCTGAGAAAGAGCTTTATCACGGTTTGCATAGCAGGTTGTCACATAGCTAACTGTAAATTTCATTGCACTAATGCTATGGCTTGGTCTGCTGATTCAGGAAAGTGCTAGTACCAAACAACAATTTGTAAGACTCTACTATTCTGGATGCTCCTTCTGAGTTGATTTCTTCTGTGGTCAGGTCTTACGTGATCTTATCAGAAAGCCTCAAAAAGCAGAATATATACATTTCCAAGATGGCTGCACACTGATCAACAGCTTAACTTCAGTGTAAAAACAAAAACTTAGAAAAAGTGCCATTGAAGCTGTTTTTTGCGGGGTAAAACTCAGTTAATGGCTAGTAACCACACTGCCTGGATGCCAGCAAAGAAATAATTTGGAAAACCTGAAAAATAATCCGTCGGAAAAAGGTCAACAGAAAGCAGTATCTGGGAAGGATTATGCAGCTGTTCAGCAAAATCTGGTTCAAGCTTCAGCTTTAGTTCAAGAGAGGGCTTCCAGTAATTTACAGGAAAAAAATCAAATTTATTCAAAGGTAAATATAATAAATGAAACAGAAGGAGTACATCAACTTAGATAAAAGGTTGAAAAAAATCAAAGAAGCTTTAACTAGGTGTTCAGATGAACTGATTTAACTAATAAAACTGCAAACGTCAGAGTCTGAAATGAAGGAAAAGCTGAGTATGACTGTAATAAAGTTAGATGACAGCAAGAGCAGAGAAAAAGGAACAAACTATTCATTTTATGAAAGAGCAAATAAGCAACTAGAGTGGTATTCCACAGCAGGATTTGTTAATTGAAAGGGCACATCGAGTATATATTCCAAATCTGGTCATGAGAAAGCAGACAAAGACCTACATTAGTAAAGATGCAGTCATACCAGCAGAAAGAGTACTTCCCAACAAAACTGTGGCAGAAGGGCAAAGTATTAAAATTAGAGACAGGGTGTTTGTAGAAAGTGATTATTCACTGTACACCAAGCATAAGAGAAGCAAACTTATCCCAGTAATCATGTAGTGTTGAGAGGCAGATATCCAGCTGTCCTAGGGTATTTTTTTGGGGGAGGGGTGAAATACATTTTTGATGCAGAACAGGCTTAAGAGGAAGTAGTTTATCCAACAGAAAGTGAGCTAATGAGTAGAATGGGATTCTGCTTCTCATTCTTCTGACAGTAATGTTCATAGAGACTTTGCCAGTGAAGCCATTTTCAATGTTCCAAAGAAAAATGTTTGAGAGACAGAAAAATAAAGCATACAAGCTGAATAAAAGAATCAGGAGTACCTTGGACTTGAAACAGAGTCTGGTTTTGGGAGATGGAGATGAACAAGACCAACAGCACTGAAATTGATGTTTTATAGTTTCCCATTTATTCACTAATCATATTTATGAAATATGGCTTTGAAAAAAAGTGATTGAAAAAGACTGGGTTTTATTGACTTTAACTTGTGGTGGACTGTAATGTATATATACCCCACTCTGTCATTAATGTTTCACTGAAAAGGGGACAGTACTCATGTAAAACAATTTTTGTTATTGGTATTTGTGAAAAATATTTCATGGTATAAAATGCATGTTATATATAGTAAAGCATTTTGTATATTCAGGGGGTATTTTAAATGGGGGAAGTCTTTTCAGTGGCTGTATGTGTTGAAGATGTTAAAGTAAACAGGTACTTTTTTATTTGTAAGAAATGTAGGCTTTACAGTATAGAAGAAGAAAAGCATGACAAAATAAGTTTAATGTTAATATGCTGTGATTTTTGGGCTGCTGGTGTGGGTATAAAAGTGCACCGATTGTAATATATGTGGAATTAAGGGTTTTTCTCTTATTGTTAAAGGGTGAATGCCTAGATTAATTTCCTTGGTTTAAGCTATACACAATTATGTTTTGTAAACAAATAGACTTTGAAAATAAGGCAAATGTTAAAAGCTATGAAAAATGTTACGTTTCTTACATCTGGAAAGGCATTAGCTTGTTCTTATTTTTCTGTTAACAAATGCTCACTTGGAGTCAAGACGTGTGCAGCTGAAGGCAGCCATATAGTCTGTTTTGAGTGAATTATACAAAGATTCATTGCTGAGCACTTTTCCAAGGAGACAAGGTGTCATCAGGTGCAAGCAGTTAATCTTCAGACTTCTGAGAATTATTTTCTGAGGAAACTGCAACATTTAAAGTTACAACAAATGTCAAGCAGTTCAGTGAAAATTAAAATTTTACATTATTGAAGTGAGTAAGAGATAACCGCCAGCAATCTTAATACTTTAATGCATTTAATAGAACAGTGTATAATTTAGTTTTATTTGAAGATATGCCAATGAATTTTTTCTTACAGCAGCTAATATTTTCCGAAAGCATAAAAGATGTTTTTCAGATCTGGGAAGGGAATAGAGATAAAGAACAGACAGCAAACAGTGTAAGTGGGAATACAGACTGTAGAATGCATTTCAGCATGAGTAAGCTTAATTTTGGATTAGATCATGCCTGTCGGTGCAGCTGTTGATATGGGGGTAATTGTTCCTGTCTGGAAGATTAAATTTTATTTTTTGAAGATGTACTAAGTTTGTTTGTTTAAGTTAATAAATGATGGTGGTGTTTTGAATATGTATTTGTTTTTTGTTTGTAATTTTCATTAAAAACAAAAGACTATGACATAGGTTTACATGGAGATGAAATGAAACAACCATATAAAAGGGATCAGCCTGCCAGACGTGTGCATCTAACACAAAAACTGGAAATATACATTCTAAAAAAAAAAAAAAAAAAAAAAGATGTATAATAGGTGTGAACAATAGCTTTTTATCATAATCCCTGCACTGTCCATATTGTGTTGGAATATAAATGGCCTTACATGTATAGACAAAAAGGGAAGAATACTGAATTTTACTAAGAAATGCATAGTGCAAATAGCAATGCATACTGTAGGATACCCATGCGGAAATAAATGAACATGTGAATTTGACAAAGAAAGAACTTTGGGATGTATATTCATCAGAATATCAGGGACAGAGGAAAATGGAACAATTATACTAATTGCTAGAGGGACTCCAGTAGTGATAGAAAAGGAAAAAGACAATAATGGTAGATTTGTAGCAGTAAGGGGCTGTTGGCAAGAGAGGAGGATTACACTAGCATGTATTTATATTCCACCTAAAGCTGCTATTATAAATCTTAGGACAATTTTGGGAGAAGTCACCAGCTTTCTGCAGGGAATCTTAACTTATAAGTGGGGACTGGAACTTGATTTGCAATAGAGAGAATGTATCTGGTGACCTGGAAGGGAAATATAAAACAAAAAAAAAATTTGTTAAGGAACTGTCAGTTCAGTAGTAGGAACTCTTAACTTGATTTTCATTGTATTCTTGAAGGTACAGAAACTGGGCTTGACAAGATAGAAATAATATTTCTCAGGAATATTTGCATTTAATTGAAAACATCGGCACACATTCAATAATTTCAGAACATGAACCAGTAAAAGCTAAGACAAAATGCAGGGTAATGAAGTAAAAATGAGACACTGGCGCTTTCCACCTACATGTTAGAGAAGGATCTAAGGAATGGGTACCGGAAAGTATTCAAGAGTTATAGAAAGATCTTCAGAAGTTATAACTAGTTCATAGCTTCATAGGTAGGTACTAGGCTATTGGCCCTACAGCTTATATAAGCCTAGCCAAATGGTACCCTAGCTTTCGCGCCCCCCCCCCCCAAAGAAAATTATTTTCCTGTGCTTCTGTCGAGCACAGCCACAGAAGTGATCCCCGGGGTGAATTTCCTTTCTCCCATCCAATCATCAAGATTTTTCTTGAAGAGTGCTAATGAGGAGCTTTTTTTGATATAGATAGGTAGTTTGTTCCAGAGTATGGGAAGTCTCTGAGACAGGAATCCATCCCTCCAGCATGTTCTGTTTATTGTGGTGACAAGGTTTAGGTCCCTAGAGAGTGTAGCTCGGAAGGATTGGGATTTCATGTCCAACAGCTCTGGGTTTGACATAGCTTTGTATGTCAGGCAGAGATCGCCTCTGAGTAGGTGATATGCAATGGAGTAAAGCTGGTGTTTTTTTAGACTGTCTGCTCAGGGCATGAGGCCGGTAATCCTCTTTGTGGGGTATTTCTGTGGCCTTTCCAGTTGTTGTAGATGTCTTGTGAGGTACATACCAAAAGGGGGGGTTGCACTCTATAATGGGTCTAATGATTGACGAGTAGAGAGGAACAATGACCTCTTCTTTCCTGGATGAGAAACCTTTTATGATGAGGTGTGCCACTTAGAAGGATTTCCTTACTACTGGGGGAATGTGATTATCAAAGGAGAGACTACTGTCCACAATGTCTGTTATCACACTTTTGGTGTTAAGTAGACTACTGCCTATGTGGTAGTTCATGGGTACAGAGTTTTTACCAAAAGGGATGACAATGCACTTTTTGGCATTGAGCTTGAGGCCATGGCTTTGACACCAGGCATCTGTCTCAGTGAGGCCCTTTTGTAGGATGTCCACATCATTAGGAGTTTTGATTATGTCTCCTAGGAACCTTGTTATCAAAAGACCTTCTGTGTTAGCCTGTACTTCAGAAAAGTAGATACCAAACAGGAGAGGACCCAGGACTGAACCCTGTGGTACTCCACTTGTCACTGGTCTGAAGTTGGATTTGGAGTCTACTACTTTCACAGTGTGGGTTCCGTCAGTGAGCCAGTTGGCAACCTATCTTGTGACATAGGGATTTATACATAGTTTACTGAGTTTATCTATAATTCCAGATGGGGGGGATGGTGTCAAAAGCCTTGGCAAGATCTAGATAGGCTGTGTGAACCACCTTACCCTTATCTACGGCTTTGGTGACTGCTTCAAAGAAGTCTGTCAGGTTTAGGAGACATGATCTGCCTTTTACAAACCTGAACTGGGTAGGGTCCAGAGTTTGGAGATTACCCAGTGTCATTGTTTATAAGTTCCATGATGATACATTCCATAGCCTTGCAGACCAGGCTCGTCAGGCTAATGGGGCAGTAGATGTTCATCGTGTTTCACTGTTGCAGTTATTACACTTGGGTTATCCTGCTGGCAGGCTACCCGCTGTTGGCCTGAATTCCAATGTCTTGGTCCGGCGTCAGTTGCTGTCGCCTCTTCCCTGACGTCAGTGCACCAGGGGTATAAAGGATGCAGCCAATGCCATTTTCTTCAGTCTTTCTTGCCACGTGGTGCCCGAAGCAAAAGCAGTTCGCAAGTGCCGGTCGGCCAACTCCTGAGATTTTCGTGTTCGAATTTCAGATCCGAAGTCTTCATTTAAAGCCAAGTACCCCATTGGGGAAGCTTTTTTCTTGCTCCAGACCGATGTCAGAAAAATAATTGTATTTCTTGTGGGAAGCAAATACCTCATAAGGACTTCCATTCTTATTGTATTCCTTGCCTAGGCCCTGATCACGATGTTGCTAATTGCAGGTTTTATGCTAGATTTAACCAATGCAGTATTAAGCATTGGTATGATTTTGCTTTTCATTACTTTGGCCGAAGATTTAATTACACAATGTTGTCAGATAGCCATCCGACTACCGCGATTCACAAGAAACGCAAGGAAAAGGACAGGCATCCAAGATCCAAATCTGACAATGAGGCTTCTCCTAAGCCAGTCGCCGGTTCTCAGTGAGGCGCTTTCGCAGCCCCTGACGCCCGCTACCTCAGAGCTGCAGGCCGCTTGGAGCCAACTAGGCTGCAGGAAACTCAAGGTATTGGACACTCGGAAAATATTCCCTCAGATGGGTCCGGAGCCGCTGAGCAGGCATCGGCTTCTGAGGGTGTTTTCAGGCCTACAAAGTTATATATAAAACTGATTTCAGCTTCAAAGGCAAAGACTAAAGCACCACTAAAGACAAAGAAACAAGTGCAGCAATCCCATGGACAGGCCTTCATGCCTAAAAAACAGATGCTCAAAATGGCTGAAGACCTTATTACTTTGATCAGGGGTTCCCATCCTCCTCCTGATAAAAGGCCTAGGCAAGAGACAGAATATGAATCTTCAGATCAGGTTTCCATTTCCTCTGACTCCTCTTCTGAACAGGAATACCCCCATCCTCCCTATGAGGATTCTGATGCTGAAGAATCTATTCCTTCAGCCTCTCCCCCTGAGGATTATTCTTTTGGGGAAACTTTGCATACCATGAGGGAGCACTTTCACTGGGAGAGCCAAGATTACTCAGAATCTAAGAAAAGGCTCAGAGACTTTCTTTTACTACCCCAGCACAGGCCTGTTGCTATTCCCCCTGTTTTAGACATTGTAGATGATGTATTTTCAGAGTCCGGCCTGTCTCCTGACTCTCTACCTCCTGCACCTGTTAAACCAGACAGATACTACAGGGTTCCAGATTCACATACATTTCTTTATAAAAACCCTGCTGCTGACCCAGAAACTATATCTCAGGGTCCCAAAGGGGTTAAGGCTTCCACTGAGAAAAACCTTATCCCCTCTGATAGGAATTCTAGGGCTCTGGACAGAGGGGGGAAAAAGGTTTACACTTCTGCTACTTTGGCTGTAAGGGCTTTAAATTGTCAGTTTCATATGCTTAAATATCAGCAGTACTTGATGTCACTGCTAAAACAGAAAATGTTGACATTCTGAATGTGCAGAAAACAAAGAAATGCAGGAGTTATTGCATGCAGCTGAACAAGTGGGAAAGCATATTTTGCAATGTGGTTTTGATACTCTGGAGGCCTCTTGCAGGGCCGCTGTTACGGGTTCCGTCATTAGGAGGCATGCTTGGTTAAAGGAACAGAATCTGCCTGATCATGTTAAAGCAAAATTATTGGATACTTTGTTTGGTGTTAAAGCAGAAGAGGTGTTGAAACTGGAGGACAAAGCGAAATCTATGCAGACAGTTAAGGATTTCTTACAGGTACAGCCACCCAGATTTAGCAGGAACTGGCCTACAAAGAATTGGTCCTTTCCAGTGTCAGACAAGCCACAAAGAGGCAGATACAGATGCCCCAAAGGCAGATCCCAGCCTCAAGACTCATACAGGCCTAAACAATGGGGTGCTTCTACCTCCAAAAGCGGAGAAGACAAATCACAGCCATACAGGAAACAGTCCCAATGACTTTCCTCTGCCAGCACCAAGCACTTATCTTTTGGCAGCCCCCTTAGGGGGAAAACTAGCACTTTTTTCACAAAATTGGCACACGATCACCCAGGACAAATGGGTCTTGAATATAGTGTCTCAGGGCTACAGGTTTCACTTTCACAGCCTGCCAAGGGCAAAAGGTATGCCAGACCTGCCACACAATCAATGGGCAGAGGCACAAAAACAAGTCTCATCCCTCATGGACAGGAGGGCCATTCAGCGAGTACCACAGCAAGAGCAGGGACAAGGATTTTACTCAAGACTTTTCTTGGTACCCAGAAAGGACAAAGCCTGGAGACCAATACTGGACCTGTCTTTCCTAAACACATTTCTGGACGTTCCAAAATTCAAAATGTTGTCTCTACAGCAGCTTCTGCCTGTGCTGGGCAAGAAGGCTTGGCTTGTAACTTTGGACCTCAAAGAGGCATACCTGCATGTCCCAATCAGACAGTCTTGCAGAAGATACCTCAGATTCTTAGCTGGCTCAGTGCACTACCAATTCTCTGCACTGCCCATTGGCTTATCTACTGTGCCCAGGGTCTTCACAAAATGCCTGGCACCAGTAATTGCTTTTTGCAGACAAAGAGGAATTCAAATATATCCTTACTTGGATGACTGCCTTATTCAAGCAGAGAACCAGGACATTCTACTAACGCATCTGGCGTTTGTAAAAAGATTACTAATTTGCCTAGGGTACACAGTAAACAAAAATAAATCAAAACTAGTACCCTTTCAAGAGATAATATTCCTGGGTGCAAGCTTAAATACAACTGTCCAGATGGCTTATCTAATGCCAGACAAACAAAGGCAACTGACTTCTTATTTCAAAATGTTGGCAACAAAGACCCAGTTATCTGCAAGAAAAATTCTGCCGGCTTTGGGCTTCATGGCATCCTGCATTCTGCTAATTCCATATGCAAGACTGCATATGAAGAAACTACAATGGTATCTAAAAAGTGTTTGGACTCAACATTGCCACAGCCTGGAAACATTAATTACCCTCATTCCCTGCCTGTAACAGGAGTTTCGATGGTGGGCATAGGCCTGTCACCACAACAAGGGACAGACATTCATTTTACCCACAGCCAGGCAGACACCAACAACAGATGCTTCAGATTATGCCTGGGGGCCCACATGGCAGGAAAATGTATTCAGGGCACATGGCCCGCAAGCCAAATGCATCTTCATATCAATCAAAAAGAGATGCTAACTGTTCAGAATGCCCTCACAGCCTTCAAGGATCTACTTCATCCAGGACAGCTGCTGATAAAGACGGACAATACTACAGTCATGTGGTACATAAACAAGCAGGGAAGCGCACATTCCTACCCTCTCTGCAGACAAGCCATGACTTTGTGGAACACAGCATTGACTTTTCAAGTACACCTTCAAGCACAATTCTTGCCAGGAAAGACAAATACTCTGGCAGATGAACTAAGCAGGAACCTCATAGATCCTCACGAGTGGAAACTGGATCCACAAATCTTCAGCATGATAACAAGGAAATGGCGGTGCCCAGACATAGAACTATTTGCCTCCCTTCACAACTGCCAACTACAGAGATTCTGCACAAGGACTTATCACAAGAAAGCATGGAAAGTGGATGCTCTAGCCTTCAGCTGGAAAACCCTTACAGTATATGCCTTTCCTCCACTGCCTCTCCTCCCCAAGGTATTCCTAAAGGTCAGACAAGCGAAGCCAAAAATTATATTGATTGCCCCAGACTGGCCCTGCCAGCACTGGTACCCAATCCTAAAAAGCTTGTTTCAAGGCCCAGCCTGGATATTACCTCAACTTCCTCACTTACTGACCCAACAAAACAATCAGATCCTGCACAGCCAGCTCAGAACCCTAAATCTGACAGCATGGTGGATAATGTAACCATTCAGAACACACCACTCTCTAAAGTGGTTATGGATGTTATTTTGGAGGCCAGGAGGCCCAGCACCAGAAAATCTTATGCAGGAAAATGGAAGAGATTCTGTGCTTGGAACCAGGTACAAGGTATTGACATGCTTGTACCAAATATCCCTCAGATTTTACAATACCTAACTGAGATGCTGAACAAAGGCCTATCCTTTTCAGCAATTAAGATCCATGCCTCTGCTATTTCAGCTCATTACAATACGGACGCACATATTTTTTCACATCCACTGCTAAGGCAGTACCTTAGAGAGGCCAAAAACATAAGACCACCAAGGAGAGCGCCAATACCTGCATGGGACCTCAATTATGTCTTGGAAAAACTCACACTGCCTCCTTTTGAGCCAGCCAGTACAGATGAGATAAAATTCTTATGGAAAACAGATCTGCTTCTAGCAATAACCTCTGCAAGAAGAGTCTCAGAGTTACAGGCACTAATGGCTGTGGAACCTTTCATAATTTTCCATCCAGACAGGGTTTCTCTGAGGACAAAACCAACATTTATGCCTAAGGCCGTGTCCAGTCTGGCCCTTAACCAAACCATTCATTTACCTACCTTTTATCCAAACCCACAGAATAAGGGGGAGAGACTTCTGTATTCTTTGGACATACACAGCTATGCTTCTACTTGGACAGAACTAAAGTTTTTAGAAAGACTGAACAACTCTTAGTGGCATATGTTGCAGGATCACAAGGAAAGCCTATCTCAAAGCAGACTATTTCAAAATGATTAGGCCACTGCATTCGTTTCTGTTATTCACAACATGGCAAATCAGTGCCTAAGGGCATTAGGCCACATTCAACCAGAGCAGCAGCCACTTCAGCAGCCTTCCTCAGAGGAGTACCAACCAAAGACATTTTAGAGGCTGCAACTTGGACTTCAGTGCACACCTTTACTAAGCACTACCACTTACCTCTTTACTCTAAATCCAGAGCAGGCTTTGCCACTGCAGTTCTGCAGGGCTTCATAGCCACTCCTAATTCTATTTAGACCCAGCCACCCAACCTCAGCTTTGGGATTCACCCCAAGTGTAATGACTGCAACAGTGAAACATGATGAACATAGTACAGTTGTGTACCTACCATAAATGTAGATGTTCGAGTGTATTCACTGTTGCAGTCCAGGTTACCCACCCACCATCTCCCTTTCTTTGCTGGGACTTATCTGTGCTTCTTTATTCTATACAATCTATGTGGTGTATTTGCTGGTAGATGAAGGTAATGTTTATTTTAGTGCATGCTTTTTTATTGGCATAATTTTTAGCCTACCTATTTGGGGGCACCTGACATCTGGGGCAAGAAAAACTGAAGAAAATGGCGTTGGCTGCATCTTTTATACCCCTGGCGCACTGACGTCTGGGAAGAGGCGATAGCAACCAACGCTGGACCAAGACTCTGGAATTCAGGCCGACTGCGGGTAGCCTGCCAGCAGGATAACCGAAGTGTAATGACTGCAACAGTGAATACACTCGAACATCTACATTTATGGTAGGTACACAACTATACTTTCCTGGGGACCATGGTGGCTTCCCCTTTATGGAGTGGAATAATCGTTGCTATGCGCCATTCAGTGGGCACAAAGCCTGAGGTGAGGCTATGATTGAACATGTTACTTAGGTGGATGCCAGTTCATTCTGTAGTTCATGTAGAATGCATCCTGGGATGATGATATTCGTGTTTCACTGTTGCAGTTATCACATTTGAGTGATCTGCCTGCAGGTACCCGTCAGCCGGCCTGAATACCAGAGTCTTGGGATTTCTGCATCGGATGCTGTCGTGTCTTCCATGACGTCAGGTTGTCAGAGGTATAAAACATGCAGACAATGCCATTACATTAATCTTTCTTGCCATGCAGTGCCCAAAGCAGAAGCAGTTCGCAAGTGCGGGTCAGCCAACTCCTGAAATTTTCATTTTTCGAGTTTCAGACCTGAAGTCTTCTAAAAGATAAGTACCCCATTGGGGAATCCTTTTTTCTTGCTCTAACCAATGTCAGAAAAAATTAATAATTGTCTTGCCTGTGGAAAGAAAATAATTCACAGAGATTTTCATTCTTACTGTATCACCTGTTTAGGCCCAGACCACAACATCCCTCGCTGTCGGTTTTGTGCCTTGTTCAATGCCCAAACTATTCATTGTTGAGCTATTTTTGTAGTGAAATTTTTTCGCTTTCGATCTTCGTACTCCGAAATGACTTCGGTAAGCCATATGACTACCGATCTTCTGAAAAAAATGAAAGGATAAAGACAGAGAGAGAGACACATAGGTCCAAGGCTGCTGCCAATGCTAACGTTAAGCTAGTCACCAGTCTGCCAGTACTCAGGGAGGCGCTTTCGCAGCCCCTGATACCCGCTTCTACAGATTCGCAGGCCTCTACTGAGACCCATTCGGAGTTCGGTATTCTGCTAGATGCTTATTTGACTATGCAACCTGCGGCTGTCTCTACCTTGGATGGGTCTGGAGCCGCTGTGCAAGCACCGGCTTCTGAGGGTATTTTCAGGCCTTCCGATTTTCATATTAATCCGATGACTTCCTTTCAAACCAAAAATACAGAATTTCTTAGGCCTAAATTTCGCACTACGCCTAGGAAACCGATAACCAAAGCACATTCTAAGGCCCACATGTCACAAAAACAAATAATTAGAATGACTTGAGGACCACATTATTTTAATTAGGGGAAGTCAGCCTTCCCCCTCAAAAAGACCCAGAACTGATTTTTCTTCTGATCAGGAATCTGATTACTCTGATCCTTCTGATTTCCAGGACATACCCTTATCTACCTATGAGGATTCTGATGCAGAGGATTCCATTCCCTCTGCTTCCCCTCCGGAAGATTTTTCCTTTGGTGAAACCCTGCACACCATTGGAGAACATTTCCGCTGGGAGAGCCAGGACTACTTCCAGTCCAAAAAGAGATTCAGGGAATTTTTAAGCTTGCCTTACCACAGGCCTCTAGCTATCCCTCCTGTACTGGAAATTGTAGATGATGTCTTCCTGGAATCCAGCCTTACCCCTGATACCTTGCCTGCAGCTCCCAGGAAACCTAACAGGTACTATAGAGTGCCTGACTCCCACAAATTCCTTTTTAGGAATCCTACTGCAGATCCAGAGACCATTTCCCAGGCACCTAAATGCATTAAGGCTACAACTGCCAAAAATCCTACCCCTTCGGACAGGGATTCCAGGGCATTAGACAGGTGGGGGAGAAAGGTATACACCTCTGCTATGCTTGCCGTTAGGGCTTTAAATTGCCAGTTTCATATGTTAAAGTATCAGCAGCATATTGTGGAGCTAATTAAACAAAAAATGTTTTTGATTCCTGATTGTGCAGAACACAAAGATTTACAAGAGTTAATGCATTCTGCTAATCAAGTTGGTAAACATACTTTGCAATGTGGGTTTGATGCTTTAGAAGCATCTTGCAGGGCTGCTGTCACTGGGTCTGTTCTTAAAAGACATGTTTGGCTTACGGAACAGAACTTGCCAGATCATGTCAAAGCAAAATTACTGGATGCACCATTAAATCAAGAGCGTCTATTTGGTAATAAAGTAGAAGTTGTCCTCAAAAGAATTGAGGATAAAGCTAAATCTATGCAGACTGTTAAATATTTCTTATAAGTACAGCCACCTAGATTCAGTAGGCATTGGCCTTCAAAAAATTGGTCCTTTCCAGTCCCTCCCAGGTCTTCTCAGTCCAAACCCAGGGGCAGCAGACCATCAAGACTTCAGTCTCAGGTTATGCACAGATCTAAGCAATGGAGTGCTCCCATGTCCAAAGCAGGGAGTAGTAAACCTTCATCCTATGGTAAAATTGGACAATGACTTATCCTTAACTCTTCCAAGCCTTGCTCAAGTACTTGCACCTTTAGGAGGGAAACTTGCACTGCATGCCAAAAACTGGCAATACATTACCTAAGACAAATGGGTCTTAAACATGGTTTCCCAAGGATACAGATTCTTAGTTCCACTCACTCCCATCCATAAGAGGATGGCCAGACCTCCCCCCAAACCAGTGGGTAGAGGCCCAAAAGCAAGTACTTTCTCTTATCAGTATCAAGGCTATTCAACCTTTCCCAGCAGAACAAAGGAAACAAGGTTTTTACTCCAGACTGTTTCTGGTCCCCAGAAAAGAAAACTCTTAGTATCCTATCTTGGATCTGTCTATTCTCAACACCTTTTTGGTGGTTCCAAAATTCAAAATTCTAACTCTACAACAGCTGCTTCCTATGCTAGCCAAGGACTCCTGGCTAGTAACCCAAGATTTAAAACAAGCTTATCTTGCAGGAAATACCTATGCATACATTTTCTGCACTTCTCTTCAGCTTATCTACTGCGCCCAGGGTATTCACAAAGTGTCTAGCTCCAGCCATTGCATATTGCAGGCAGAGAGGAATTCAAATTTACCCATACTTGGATGATAGCCTGATTCAGGTGGACAGTCGGGAATTGCTACTTCAGCACCTGGCATTTGTAAAGAGACTTCTAACTGTACTGGGGTACACCATCAACGAAAAGAAATCACAACTGGTACTCAGCCAACAGATTGTATTTCTGGGAGCAAGCTTGAACACAACTTCCCACATGGTATTCCTCACTCCAGAGAAACAAATTCATTTAGCAAACTATTTCAATCTACTGGCCACCAAAACCTGGCTATCTGCAAGAAAAATACTACAAGCCCTAGGGTTCATGGCCTCTTGTATTCTAATTCCATATGCAAGACTGCATATGAGGAAACTTCAATGGTATCTAAAACGTCTCTAGGGTCAACATTCTCAGGACCTGGAAACAATTATTCCTATCATTCCTTGCCTAAGGACAGAGTTCATTTTGTGGGCAGAGGCCTGCATCCACAACAAGGGACTCCCTTTCACTCTACTCCCTGCTGCCCAAACCCTAACAACAGATGCATCAGACTATGCGTGGGGGGCTCACATGGCAAGGCAGTGCATTCAGGGCAAATGGAACCCAAAGCAAATTCACCTGCATATCAATCAAAAAGAAATGTTAGCTGCACAGAATGCTCTGACAGCCTTCAAAGGCCTTATTCTTCCAGGACAAGTATTGGTAAAGACAGACAACACCACAGTTATGTGGTACATAAACAAGCAGGGGGGAACCCATTCCTACCCACTCTGCAGACTAGCCATGGCTCTGTGGAACACAGCCTTGAGCAACCAAGTGCACTTACAAGCTCAATTCCTGCAAGGCAAACTAAATTCACTGACAGATGACCTAAGCATAAATCTCATGGATCCACACGAGTGGAAACTGCATCCCAAAATATTCAAGCTTTTGAGGAACAGGTGGGGGGACACCAGAGGTGGACCTTTTTGCTTACCCTCAGAACTATCAATTGAGCAGATATTGTACCAGAACTTCCCACAGCCAAGCTAGGAAAGTGGATGCCCTGTCCTTCACCTGGGAATGCCTCTCAGTCTATGCCTTTCCCCCTCTGCCACTCCTCTCCAAGGTTCTACCAAGTATCCAACATGACAAGCCAAGGACAATCCTGATTGCACCAGACTGGCCATGCCAGCACTGGTACCCTCTTTTGCACAGTATGACAGTGCTACAACCATGGCACCTGCCTCAGACTCCTTGCATGCTGTCCCAGCAGGCAGCCAGATTCTGCACCCTCAGCTACAGACCCTGAACCTTGCAGTCTGGCTAATCCCCTGAATTCAACAACAGCAACCCTTAGTAAGCAGGTGCTGGATGTCATTCTTGAGGCAAGGAGGCCTAGTACTAGAAAATCCTGTTTGAAAAGATACTGTTCCTGGAGCCAGTCTCAGGGAATGGGCACAACTGTGCTCAGCTTACCTCATAAACTAGATTACTTAACAAAAATGCTCCACAAAGGCCTATCCTTCTCTTCAATTAAGATTCATGCCTCTGCCATCTCAGCTCATTATAATACTGAGCCACCCCTCTTCTCTCATCCTCTGGTAAAATAGTTACTGAGAGGAGCCAAAAATAAGACCCCCCCAGGAGAGCTCCCACTCCAGCCTGGGACCTTAACTTTGTATTAGAAAAGCTCACACTTCCGCCCTTTGAACATGCAGCCACAGCAGAGTTAAATTTCCTCTCTTGAAAAACAGCTTTACATCTAGCCATCACTTCAGCAATAAGAGTGTCTGAATTGCAGGCCCTTATGGCAGTGGAACCCTTCATTATCTTCCATACAGACATGGTTTCCCTCAGGACTAACCCATCATTTATGCCCAAGGTGGTTTTTAGTGTGGCTTTAAGCCAGTCCATTCATTTGCCATCCTTTTTTCCTAATCCTCAGAATAAAGGGAAAACGATCCTGCATTCCCTGGACGTGCACAGACAGCTTAGGTTCTATCTGGACAGGACTAAGCCTCTCAGGAAAACCTGACCAGCTGCTAGTCAGCTTTGCTGCAGGGGCAGAGGGCAAGGCCATTTCAAAGCAAACCATTTCTAAATGGATAGCACACTGCATACATTTCTGCTACAAGCACCATGGGAAACCTACCCCACATTCCACTAGGGCTACATCTACCTCTACCTCTACAGCATTTCTCAGGGGTGTCCCTACCAGGGACATCCTGGAAGCTGCAACCTGGAGCTCTGTGCACACTTTCACCAAACACTACCACTTGCCTATATTTTCTAAATCCAGAACTAGATTTCCCACAGCAGTCTTACATGGCCTGATTGCCAGCCCTAATGCTTCATAACTACCTCCACCCTTCCTTAGTTTGGGGAGTAAACCCAAATGTGATGACTGCAACAGTGAAACATGAACATAGTACAGCTGTGTACACTTACCATAAATGTAGATGTTTGAGTGTATTCACTGTTGCAGTCCTGGTTTCCCCCCCTCCAGCCCTCTGACTTCTCTTGACTTTTATTCTATATTTTTTTCTGGACTTCTATCCTTTTTTGTCTGGCATATCTTATATCATTTGTATTTGTTTTTTGCTGGGGGTATTACATACCATGTAATTGTTTTCTATTTTGGGGGCACCTGACAAGGGCGTGGGAGGATGGCATAATGGTTAAGGTGTTTGCCTTACAGATGCGAGGTGCAGGGTTTGATTCTCGCAAGGGGTAATTGGCTAGGCTTGAAATGGCTCACAAGGCCAGTTAGCCTAGTTCTAACCTATGAACCTAAAACCTATGAACCTTTGAACCTAAAAAACTGATTTAATGGCATTGGCTGCATGTTTTATACCCCTGATGACCTGATGTCATGGAAGAAGTGACAGCAACCAACGCAGAAATCCCAAGACCCTGGTATTAAGGCTACCTGCAGGCAGATAACCCAAATGTGATGACTGCAACAGTGAATACACTCAAACATCTACATTTATGGTAAGTGTACACAACTGTACTTTGTCAGGTCCCATGGATGCTGTGTTCTTGGCTTTGGAGAGTGTTTTTTTTTTTACCTGTACAGCTGTGATTACAGGAACTTTGCATTCTTCCGGTATAGAGAATGGCCCTTTAGGGGATGAGAGGGGGGTAAAGTTAGCACTGAACCTATCTGCCAGGATGTTGGCAATATTAGTTGGTTCTCTATATTTAGTGCTATTGGGCTGTAACTCAGAGCAGATCTGAGTGGGATAAAATGAAAATAGAATATAAAGTCATGATTGAAATAAGCGATATGGTTAAGAAGTAATAGGAATTACTTGGAGGGATGACAAAGGTTCATAGGTGTGTACTGGGCTAACGACCGTGGAGCCTATATAAGCCTAGCCCAAAAGCTATTGTAGAGTAAAGGAAATCTCACAAAAAGAAGAGACACAAATGCAGACTGCTAAAGAGAAAATAACGGAGTATCAGAATAATTTGCATGAGTTTAGAAAGACTGCTGTTAAGCAACTATTGTTGAGAATTCCAGAGCACAAGATGTAGTACAACTTAGGCATCAAAAATTGAAAGGCTTGTTGCCAAACTTAAGGAACCTTTAACGAGAAAAATAACCAGATGGAGGTTTTCGTGATATTTTCAAATTTAATGAAAATTTGTATAAAGCAAACAGGTGCGGAAATCTAGAAAGAGCACAAATGGAAATATTTATGGAAGACTTAATTATGCCAAGGTTATAGGTAGATGAGGTTCAACAACCAACAGTTAAGATGGGAGGAGATGAAATAAAAGCTGTGATATATAATCAGCTTTCGGGAAAGTCTCCAGGAACAGATGGTTTTCCAGTGGCTGTTAAGAGGGAGCAAAGTGAAAAGATCCTGAAATTTTTTTAGCGGTATTTTTAAAGAAGGGTATGCACCAGCATCTTGGAAAAAAGTGGTGGCTGTATTGCTTAAGGACTGTAAAGATCCATCAGATCCAGATTTGTACCAACTAATTTCAAGTTTAAACATGACTATAACATGATGTAATGGGATCCTATCTCGCCTACATTCATAACTGATGGGTTTGGAGCCGATCCGTCGGCTCCGACTCGGCCACTATATACTAGAACAAAGTCTCTCATTGGCTGGGCTTCCCCTTATCCCAGAATGCACCACGCCTGCTTCCCCAGATCTTGTTTGCCGCTTTTCAAGCTGGACGTGGTCTCGACTTGGCTGGAGCTAAGTGTATTTTCTTGACCTTTTTGGTCTTTTTGTCTAGGGTTTCTGTCAGCTTTTAAACAAACAGCTGTTTTAACAGCTTTGTGAGCGTTTGTGGTCAGTTTTTGTGAAAGTTAGAATTTTTATTTTTTTTCGAGCTTCTAGTGTACTGGGCAAGGCCCGTTTAAGTTAGAGGGCCTTTGCCCTTATTGTGTGCTTATTTTCTTGTTGGGTGGCTGGAATAGTTTCTTGTTTTACCTGTTGTATCAGGCTAAGCCCGTTTAAGTTAGAGGGCTTTAGCCCATATATATTAGTTTACTTCTGTGTATTCTAGCTATCTGTTACCTGTTTCTACTGTGTTCAGTATGTCTAAGGAGCAGAAATCAGGATTTAAAAAATGTGCTAAATGTAATTATAAAATGTCTATTACAGACAGCCATGCTGTCTGCGTGTACTGTTTAGGGCCTAAACATCTACAGGATACTTGCAGTGTTTGTCACGCTTTTTCTTCCAGGGTCCTACAGGAAAGAAAAAACAAGCTGATACTTAGAGGTCTTATTAAGCCTTCATTTGAGGAAGCGTTGGCTTCATCTCCATCTGCTAAAAAGAAGAGATTGTCTGCTCCGACCAGTCCGTCGGACCCGACATCTAAGAAACATGGATCGACTTCTTCCTCGACTCCAATGGCTTCGGAGCCGATGGCTGAAGGGTCTGCCTCGGTGCTTCTTTCCTTGGCTCCATTGGTGTTGGAGCCGCAGGTTAGTGCATCGAGAGGCCAATCACCTACCTCAGCTCCTTTGGTCTTGGAGCCGTTGGAGGTGTGCAGCTCAGACTCTTCCCCCTCGGCCCCGGAGCCGCCTTCTGCGCCGACACCCTTACAAACGGTTCCGGTCTCGGGTCCGATAGGGTTCACTATCGGAGCCGAGGCAGAAGTCTTCTCGACCCCAGTCTATTTCCTCCAAATTCTCTAGGTTGTCGGATTCGGATTTGGATAGGGTTATCCAGAGGCTGTTCCAGTCCCCAGTTTTTACTAAAATGATCTTGGCTCCAGCCCACTCGGCTTCGGAGCCGATTCCCCATTCCGTGCATTTGATTCCTCCTCTGACCCCCTTGGAGCCGGTGCTGGAAGAATGCAGCAGAATCGTCCAGTCGGAGCAGGGACCCCCTCGGAGTTTCTCTGCTCCGACCTTCATTCCTACCCTGTCCTCGGTGTCAGGGTTTGGTACCGGGTCTTCCTTGGTGGGGGCCGAGGGTAACACTGTGGAGCTCACCTCTTCGATGCCCAGTTTTCCCCTCGGAACATCGGCTGCAGGTATTCCCGGTACCGCCGTGGTCTCTCAGCAAGTGCCGTCTGCAGAGTCTGGAAGTCCTGCTTTTGAGGCCATGAGGAGTGCGCTGGCCATGACCTTGCCGGTTCAGCAGGTTTCTACCTCACCATCCCAAGTTTTGGGTACTGGTGCCTCTAGAGACATTCTTTCCCGTGACAGTGGGACCCCAGGGCCTGAGGATACCCCCTTAGAGGGTTCCCTTCTTCCGGGAGGTCCTTCTGAATCTGCTTTGGATGAACCCCCAAGGAAGAAACTGTGCAAGAGGAAGCACGTTGATTCCCAAGATGAGTCCGTCACTTCAGATACTGACCTCGATGATGCGGAGGGGTCCCCAAAATCGTCCTCGGATGACGTCTCCTTCTCGGATATCCTTGAGATCTTGAGACAGAGAGGCGATTGTCAATCCAAAGCCCCTGCCGCTGAGGAGTCAGTCTTCCTAAAGGCCTTCGGGGCCCAGCCCTCCTCCTGGGTGTCTCCACCCTTCAACGAGTTATTAGATCTAATCTCTCGGAGGGTGTGGGAACATCCTGATACAGTGGAACCGGTGCCTGCCAGACCTAATAAGTTTCTTTCAGCCCCTCCCCAGAAGGAATTCCTCACTAAGGGTGTTGCAGTTGATGCTATGGTGGTGGCATCTGCCACTCAGCAGGACGTGACAGAGGCTTCAACGTCTATTCATCCTCCTAATAAGGATTCTAGGAGCATGGATAGATGCAGGCGTGCCCTTTCTTCAGCGACCTTTACCCTGCGGTCGCTGAACTATCTCTGTCATTTTACAAGGCTCCAAAGGGACCTCCTCAAGGAGTTAGGAGAGTCTCTTGCGGGTAATCTTCCTGAGGCGTTAGCCCAGACCGTAGGCGCCCAGATGACTACCCTATCTTCTATTGTCAACTCGTCCATGAGGCTCATTTCCTATGCAGCCGAAGGGGCGAGTAGAGCAGCGGGCACAGGAGTGGCTCTTAGGAGACAAGCCTGGTTACGCTTGTGTCCACTCGCGGAGGCCTTTAAGTCTTCCTTCGCCAACGCCCCCTTTGATGGGTCTTCTTTGTTTGGGCCCAAGGTGAAGGACACACTTATTCGGTGCGAGCAGGAGGGCAAGACCTTGACTGCCGTTGGGGCCTGTTTTTCCGCTCCCTCTAGATCTTACCCCAAGGCCCAGAGAGGAGGGAAAATGTGGTTCAGAAAATCCCAAAAGTTCTTCTCTACTCCACCGAGTGATCCTCCCTCCAGAGGCGGGGGGGGGGGGATTCAGGAAGACGCCGCCCTAGAGGTGGCAGAGGCCTCCGTAACTCTGGAGACCACGATTCCTTTCGTGGTTCCTCCTACCTTCAACATCCCTAGGATGTGGCCCAGCTGTGCTTCTCCGGAGACAGTTGGGGGTCGTTTTACGAAACACCCACAGGCTTGGGAATCTATAACCAAGGATCAGTGGGTGCTTCGCATTGTAACCGGAGGCTACCTCATCCCCTTTTTCAAGCCCCCTCCTCCTACAAGGAGAATCCCGGACATGCCACCCAGTCAACGGGATCTAGCAGCCGTAGAAGTTTCAAAGCTGCTAAGCAAAGGGGTCATCCAGCCCGTCCCCGCCGACCAGATCGGATCAGGAACTTACTCAAGATTATTTTTGGTGCCAAAAAAGACAGGGGACGTAAGGCCCATTTTGGACCTAAGCTCATTAAATCATTTTGTGAAGAAGTCCAAGTTCCGGATGGTCACCCTTCAGTCCATTCTCCTGTTATTGGAGAAGGATGTCTGGATGTGCTCCATAGACCTCAAGGATGCTTACTATCACATTTTGATACGTCAAGAGTCCAGGAGTCATTTACGCTTCCGCCTAGGAACCAGTCATTTCCAGTTTTGTGCACTGCCCTTTGGTCTCACCACAGCCCCCAGGGTGTTTACCAAGTGTCTGGCAGTGGTGACAGCTCACCTGAGAAGTCTAGGATTCCAAGTGTTTCCCTATCTCGACGATTGGCTCCTCCCTGCCACCTCCGAGCATCTACTGATTCGAGCGCTGATGGCCACAGTAACTTTGGGTCTCTCGCTGGGAATCACTTTCAGTTGGGAAAAATCTGTGCTGCGGCCATCTCAGCGTATCACCTTTATAGGTGCAGAGTTAGACACAAAAAAGATGCGGGCATTTTTGCCATCAGAAAGAATTCAGGTTCTACAATCACAGATTCTAAATTTGTTACCCAAATCTCGAGTTCCTGCCAGACAGATTCTTCAGTTATTCAGCACGATGGCTGCAACTATCCTCTTAGTACCGTTAGCCAGGCTGCACATGCGGGTGCTGCAATGGCTATTATCGGTTCAATGGTCATACCAAGAACTTCCCCTGAACCACCTGGTTCTGATTACGGACAGTTGTCGTCGGGACCTCTGTTGGTGGCTGCGTCGGTCCAACCTGGACCGGGGGCGTCCTTTCGCCCTTCAGCCCCCTGTTGCCACAGTGACCACGGATGCCTCCCAGATAGGGTGGGGGGGTCATTATCTGGACAGGTCTGTCCAAGGCACTTGGCAGGATTGCGAAGCGCACCTTCACATCAATATCCTGGAAATGAGAGCGGTGCTTCTGGTTTTGCAAGCACTTCATCAGGCTCTCCCCCAAGGTACTATTGCGATTCTATCCGACAACATGTCGGTAGTTTGGCACATAAACAAGCAGGGCGGAACCAGGTCCTACCCCCTTTGCAGAGAGGCCATGAGAGTATGGCGCTGGGCCATAGCTACTCGACATTTTTTAGTAGCCACGCACATTCCGGGGAAAGCCAATGTGATTGCAGACAGGCTCAGTAGGACTCTCCTGTTGCCCCACAAGTGGTCCCTCAACACCAGAGTGGCTGCGCAGATCTTTGCCAAATGGGGTCTCCCTTGTTGCGACTCGTTCGCCAGCCCCAACAATGCGAAGTGCAGAGAGTTCTTCACTCTGACTCCCTCCCAGGGGCAGTCTCCCAGGGATGCTCTAGCCCACAATTGGCCCCCCCGGTCTCCTTTATGCCTTCCCCCCTTCTTCCGAGGGTGATTCAGAAGGCTCATGTAGGGAGCCACATGATTTTGGTCGCCCCACATTGGCCCCGTCAGGTTTGGTTCCCATTCCTTCAGAAGTATGCGGTCCAGGGCCCTTGGATTCTGGACCCAGTGCCGGACCTGTTGTCTCATCAGTCGGGACACTCTCATCCGTCCCTTCGGTCGTTGCGACTGGCTGCTTGGTTACTCCACTTCCATCCTTAGTTAGAGATTACTCTCTTTCTCCAGAAGTGATGTACATTTTGTCCTCTTCCCACAAGCCGTCCACCGTTAAGCTGTATTCCAGCAAATGGAAAAGGTTTGCCTTTTGGGCCCAGCAGCGAGGCATTGATCCTCTTACGGCCCCAGTTCTGCAGGTCTTGGAATTTCTAGCTTCATTGTTTCATTCAGGCTCTTCAGTCTCCACAATTAAAGTTCAACTGGCGGCTATATCTAATTTTCATGTTTCCATAGAGCCTTCCTTAATGGCTAACGGACTTTGCAAGTCCTTTCTTAAGGGAGCCTGGCTCCTCAGGCCTCCTATGGCTCATCCTGTGCCCCCTTGGGACTTAAACTTGGCTCTGGCCTCCTTAATTGCCCGTCCCTTTGAGCAGGCAGCCACTTGTGATATAAAATTTCTGTCATGGAAAACCGCCTTTCTAGTGGCAATAACTTCTGCTAAGTGGGTTTCAGAGCTTCAGGCTCTCTGTTCTACTCCTCCTTATTTGATTTTTCATAAAGACAGAGTTTCCCTCAGATTGAATCCATCCTTTTTGCCTAAGGTAGCATCCCCTTTGTGCATTCAGCAATCATTGGAGCTCCCCATTTTCTTTCCAAATTTTTCTAATAGAGCAGAATATACCTTCCACCAGTTGGATGTTCACAGGCAACTGCGTTTTTACTTAGATAGGACCAGTCAGACACGAAAATCTAACCAACTGTTTGTGTCCTTTGCGGAGAATAGGTTAGGTCTACCAGTTGCCAAAATCACCATAGCCAAATTGATTAAGGATTGCATCTCTTTCATTTATTCCCAGTCAGGCAGAGAGTTACCTTTCCCACTTAAAGCTCATTCTACCAGAGCTATGGCCACCTCTGTAGCTTTTCACTCCAAAGTTTCAATAGATGATATTTGTGTGGCTGCTACTTGGTCTTCTCCGCACACCTTCATTTCTCATTACAAGGTTGATGTGGCTTCCTGAGGCAGAGCTTCATTTGGTTCCGCAGTTCTCAGGAGTGTGTTCCAATGAGCCACCCGGGATTTAGGTGCTAGGGACGCTGTCCCATCAGTTATGAATGTAGGCGAGATAGGATCCCATTACATCTTTTAGTTATGTACTTACCATAACTTCGGATGTATGGGATCCATACATACCCACCCTCCTTCCCCCTACCTTTTGGATTTGGAGGAAATATTGCTCTTGCTGAGCTCTCCTCTTACAGTTATTGGTATGTGTTTTCTGTACCTGTATGAATGTATGAAAGCAAACAAACAAGATCTGGGGAAGCAGGCTTGGTGCATTCTGGGATAAAGGGAAGCCCAGCCAATGAGAGACTTCGTTCTAGTATATAGTGGCCGGGTTGGAGCCGACGGATTGGCTCTGAACCCATCAGTTATGAATGTAGGCGAGATGGATCCCATACATCTGAAGTTATGGTAAGTACATAACTAAAAGTTTCTTTCTGTACTAGCTAAAAAAAGCCGAAGGTGTTGCCAAATTGACGAATATAGATCATTGTGGTTTTGTGGAGGGCAGGCAAACATTTGACAGCATTAGTAGAACAATTATCCAGAAGGGAGCAAAATGGAAGAAAATACCATTGCTGTTGGGTTTTGATGCAGAGAAAGCATTCAACAAAGTAAGCTGCTTTTTTATGAGTAGGGCAATGGAAGCATTTTGCACTCCCTGTCACAATAAGGTTAATTAAGAGGATATATGAAGGATCAGAGGGAGTAAGTAAAGTGGGAAAGTTCCTCTCTGATGAGTTATGTCTGAGCAGAATAACCAGGCAATGGTGTCCTCTCTCCTCTTTATTTGCTTTATATTTAGAGTTACTGACAAAGAAAATGTACTCAGAAATGCAGTGATATAATTGGTATGGTAATCAAGAAAAGTTGGCTTTATTTACAAATGGTATTTTGTACCTGATAAATCTAGGAAAGGACAGTCTCAGTGTTGTGGAACATTTTGAGACAGTTTCTATTCTTTTCGGGATAAAACATTAATAAAGATAAAACAAAGTCTATGTCCATAAATTATGTACAATACACATGGGAACACAATAAGATGAGGTATTTAGGAGTATGGATTAAAAGGATTCTGTTATGGCAGCTAAGGGTATGCGAGGAGAGACTAAAAAGGTAAACCAAAAACTGAGGAACTGGAAGTTCTTGTCTATGGATATGAATAGTAAGATACAAGCAATGAAAATGTTTTTAGTGTCTTTATATACAGGTCAGACATTTTTATCCACTAGAGTAGAAGTTGTCGACAGAAATAGAATTTAAATATTTTTTTCTGGGAGGGGAAAAAGCAATAATTAAGTGTGATATGTTGATCCTCCCAATAGAACAAGGTGGTTTAGGATTACCTGATTTGAAGAGATATTTTACAACTATACAGTTAAGTTTCATGTATATGACAAAAGCAGAAGGTTATGGTTAGAAATGAAAAGGGGTGATGATGAAGCATGGGGGCAGCTCAAGAAATAGGGATTTTGTATTAAGATCCTTAAGGAGAATATCAGCCAACACTGATGTTATATTAATTAAATATAAAATATTTTAAGAATTAAGCCATCAGAAGAAAGGAGATTGAGACAATAGGGATGATTGTAGGTAGGGTTACAGAAAATAGGCAGTAGGGGACTGGAACATTTTGGAGAAAACTGGCAAAGAAACCAAGGTATTGGGAGCAAATAACTAGAGAGGGAAAGGCAAAGTGGGATGAAGCCAAGAAGACATTTGGACTGCAGACTAGAGACTCCCTGCCAGGGATTGATATCACAGTATAAGCAAAGAGAAGGGGATAGGAGAATTTAAGTGAAAAGGCCTGCTCTGTGGGGAACTATACATTCAGAATCATGTTCATGAGGATTGAGGTTTAAAGGAAGGCAAGAATGCAGCATTTTATGTGATGTTGGACTGATGATTATAAAGAAGGAAAACATATGTGATGTATAGTGTACATAAATAGAAAAAAATGTTAATACGTCTTTTTATTTTCTGCTAATGTATGTTGACCTATGTCTTAAGTGATAACGAAGGTGTTAGAGAGACAATAAGTATTAATCATATGAAGGATTTCTGTGTTGGTGTGTGTATGTACAAATATGTACCTTCCCTAAGCAAGCAGAATTTCATTTTTACATTAAACTGTAAGACAGGCTTGTACATGTTCAAAGCTGTACATTTGATCATTTCCATATTTAACAAGTAGCAGCATTTTGCAAACTGCTGTTTTACAAATTCACGGAAGAATCCAGCTTAGGCTTTCAGTATTCCTCATAGATAAGTGCAAAACTAAAACTGCATCAAAATATATAACTCTTAAATTTGAAAATACAGCCTTGCTTATATATTCAGTATGTCAGACCTATTTTTTTTTTATTTATTTAACAGAAAAATCTGACTGTGCCATACAAGACCCCTTTTCAGAGGATATCTGGGGAGAAAAGCTCTAACTTTACACATAGATTAGAACAATTTACACAGATAATATGCAATCTTTGTCAAAAAACACTGATTAAACAAATTATATAATAATAAAAGAACTGCAAGTCAAAACTTGTAAGGTGGTTATAAAAATATGAGTGTGTTGATATATATGGTGGATAGTAAAGGCTGATAGGATATGTGAGGTTTGGACAAAGAGGGGAGATAGCAGTAATAATGAAAAGTGAGTGGAATGCAATTAGTGTGAGAGGTTAGAGGTGACTGGGAGAGTTAAAAGACGATGGGAGAGAGTAGAAATGAGTATGAAGGTAGATGCTAAGAATTAAATATAAAGAGTAGAAGGGTAGAAGTATTAAGAGTACAGATATGTAGGGAAGGATGAGTGATGAAGATGGGATATATGGAGGTCTGTGCAAGTGGCAATATAGGAGTAAATGAGTAAGAGTTGTGAGATTATTAAATTCAGTGCATATCAAATGTTTTCATACAGAAAATGCAAAACTAGCTATAGAGGCTGTTTTATTGTCTAACAGATTACAATTTTTTTTCATTCTGATGCTTGTTCAGTTAACCTTTCAGTTTACTAGTGAAGTGCAGTTTACCAGTATGTTGGCAATAATAATCAAAGCTTTTTAAGTGCAACATCAATTTGCGACAGCTTCGGCTTTTTAAATGCATTTCAAGCTTTCTTCAGTATTAGTCATCCATCTCTCATCATGACATGTCACATGCAATCCATTTCTGAGAAGTATTTGCTTCTGTCAGAAGGACATAAATGTGAGACTAAATCCTGATTTTGTCCTAACAACCTACTGTCAATGAAGATTTTTAAATCATGCCACAAAATAGAACCCCACCCCAGACCCACGCACAAACAATGAACTGTCCAAGATTGGATCAGTATAAAAAGAACAGGCAGTTCTGGAAGAGGTAACAGTCTTGGAGTAGGAAAAAGGTGGCCCTGATAAGTCAACAGGGCTTTATTTAATCTTATTACCAAATTATTCTATGTGGTTATTACTTTATTTAATGTGCTACCTCTGTCTTCTATACTCTGTATTGTTGTATATAATTTTTTCTTTGTATGTAATTAAGATGTGGCGCTTTTCTCCCTGGGCCTCCACTGAAAATGGGCTAGTTTCAGGCCCAGTGGATTTTCCTGGTAAACAAATGCAATAAATAAATAATTCCCCTTTGCCAGCTGTAGCTACACCCAGCTTTTCTAGTACCCTCCACCTGTACCTTACAAGTCCTGTGAGTGGGAGGACCTTGTAATGTTCATCATTATAATCACTGCAGCAGTAACCTAAGCTGTATGGAGTAAATCCTGGACAGGTTAGAGCACCCATCCAGCTTCCAAAACTTCAGGACGCCTTCCCCACATCCAAACCATTGACATGAGCTGAGCTGATTAAAAGTCAGGTTTGGGCACATAGTCCTTCAGAGCTTTTCTGCCTCTGAAAAGAGCGCTCCACTGCTGGTTTTCGAGGATTGACTGTCAGTTAATGTTTTTTTATTGCTGTGCAGGTAAGTTCCCTTCTGGGGGGAAGAAACTTCTATTCTATTTTTTGTTACAGAAAACTTACTTTTCTGTACAAGAATTACTTTTAAGCAAGAAAAAGTGTGTTGGTCCACTCAGTCCCTCAGGAAATGTTATGATTTATTTATACCTGGAATTTCCGGATCCTTCTATCCTTCCACTTTTGACTATTTTGGAGGATATTTTTGTCATATCTTGCAAATTCCCTTTCAGTGAGCCTGTTGCCCCTAAAAACAGATATGTTATAAAGTTCCTAACTCTTAAGTGTTACTATACTAATCCCAAACCTGACCTAGCAGCTTTTGCTTTACTGAATCCAGCTGCTTCTCAACACTTTAATTCTAAATCCTCTTCTAACAAGGATGGAAGTTTGGGAAATAAGTGTATGCTTCCTCATCTTTAATTACTAGAATTTTAATTTTTTAGGCTTGTATGTTGAAGTTTATCCTTGTTAATTATGAAAGTATGAGGCATATGTTTGCATCAGATTTCTCTTGTGAGAACAAATCTACTTTGGGTATTTTTTTCAATGTCCCAAGTCACAACTCATTGTTTAAAATGTGTCAGTGACTCTGTGGATGACACTTTCAGGGCTGCTGCTGCCACTGGAACTGTTTTGAGGTTTGCCTGGCTGCAAGTCTTGGAACTTCCCTGAGGATGTCAAGAATGAAATTCTGAATTTTCTCTTGGATAGAGACCTGCTCCAGAGTTTGCCAGAAAGTGCAGTGAGAGGGGAAAGCTGATTTGGGGATTATCTGATCTGTCCTCAGTTTTCCAAGGGGCTGTCTGTTCCCTTGCATAATAGTCCCAGCAGCAGACTGGTAAGCAAACATTTAAAAAGCAATGCCAGAGAGGTTCCAAAAAGCAAGGCAAGAACCCCTCAGAACACTGGACAGTCCAATATGTCAGAATGATTATATGGGGGACCTTGTCCCCTAAAACCCCAAAAAACTGTGAATCTTCATTTCTGTTTTTGGCAACAGGTTGTTTCATACATGTGAGACCTGAATGTGTGTGATCCATCGATGTTACAATGACAATGGGAGGCTCTCTCTCCTTTTTAGGGGATTCTACCTCATCTGCAAGACCAGACTTTTCTTTTTCCTCCTATTTTACAACACATGCTTTTTCAGGGGTTACTAGGAGAAGGAGTTTTAGCATCTTTATTAAATTATCACTTTCATAGACACACATACACTTATGTAAAAGAAAACAAACTACGTTAACATGATCACAGTTAAACATTCTACATCACATACATTCTTTTATGTAATTTTCAGTTCAACATCACATAAATTGATCAATTCCTGCCTTCCCTTAAACGTCACTCCTCTGCAAAACATTAGCCTGCATGTATTTTCACAATTTCCATTTTTTCTGTGACTCGCTCCTACCCTTTCTAAAGATCCTACTTTTGGTTCTTTATCTCAGTTAAAACATTCATTAATTCAAATTTAGTTGGTTTAGACTTATTCCATTTTCTAGTAAATGTTTTTTGACAGCCACCAGAAATAAACTTCGCAAAGCGTCACTATGTCTAAGCAATTTAGATCTTGTGTGCCAGCTCAAAAATTATTTCCTTGGTTACCCCCATGTGCTGAACCAGTATTTCTGACTATGTAGGAGATTTTTAAAGTCTGCCAACTCATTACACTCCCAAAACATGTTACCAGTTACCTCTTTGTCTCCCATCACACCAACATTTGAGATCTGACTGAGGAAAAATTCTTTGGAATCTGCTTGGGGTATAAAACTATCTATGCAAACACTTCCAAGCAAAAATCCTAAATCTTTTTTACTTTGTTGCACATTTGAGAGCCATACATGTCCTTCCATTGTTTCTTTGTGAATTGCTTACCCAGTCTCCCTTCCCAGTCTTTTCTAACCTCCTCTGATTGATTCCTATCGTTATCTTGCAACATTTTACATGCCGTGCTAACTATCCCCTTTTTAAGAGCAGCTTCTGTTCTAGAATCAACTAAAACCTCAACCAGAGTAAGTCTTTCACTTAGGATTCTCCTATCCCATTGTCTTTGCCTGTACTTTGATATCACTCCCTGATAGGAAAGCCAGTCTCTAGTCTGCAATCCAAATGTCTTCCCGCCTCTCTTCCCATTCTGTACCTTTCCCTCTTTAGTTATTTGCTCCCAATACCTTGGTTCTTTGCCCATATTTTCTCCAGGAAATTCCAGCCCCCCTCTTGCATATTCTCTGTACTTCTAATTGGAGTCATGTATATTGGCAGAATCTCCTTCTCCATTCTCATATTGACTTATTTCTTAGAGTACTTTCTGCTGCTTTATGAATATAATATGCTTTATGGCTGGCATTCTCCTTAAGGATCTGCATCCAAAATCCCACTTTCTCAGTATTTCTTGAATTTGCCCTGTGTTTCATCATCATCATCCCTTTCCACTTCAAATTATAGCTTTCGGCTTGTGTTGTGTATATGAGCCTTAACTCTGTAGCTGTAAAATATCCCATCAAGTCAGGTAATCCTAAACCACCTTGTTCTATTGGAAGGATCAACTTATCCCAGCTGACGCTTTCCCTCTCCCCCGATAAAAATCCTTCAACTGTTTAATAACTGTCCGCAACTTCTTCTCTGGTTGATAAATATGTGCCTAACCTCTATATAAAACTAAAGAAACTAAAAACATTTCACTGCTTATATTTTGCTGTCCATATCCATAAACAAGATATTCCAGTTTCTGTTTTTATTATATTTTGTTTAGTCTTCTCCCATTTATCCTTACCTGCTATGACAAGAGTACTTTTTAGCCCATTTTCCTAAATACTTAATTTTGTTGTGTCCCAAAAATATGGGTATTGTTGAACTAGTTCATGTGGGGGTACATAGTTTACAGCTATAGCCTTTGTTTTGTCTTCATTAATATATATATCAGTTTTGGAGACAACTTTGCCATTCTTTTAGCTATTATAGACCTAAGCACTTTATAATCATGGTTTAAAATTGAAATGGGCCTACATGAAGCTAGGTCTATGGGGTCTTTACCATCTTTAGGAGTTACAGCCATCACAGCTTTCTTCCAGGATGTTGGTGCTTTCCCCTCTTTTTAAAATGCTGTACCCTTCCAGATCTCTAGCATTTTTTTCTCCTAACCTTCAAATTTCTACAGGAATACCGTCTATTCCTAGAGACTTTCCTCTTGATTATATGTCACCATTTTTATCTCCTCTCTGCTGATTTTAATTGTTGAGCCTCATCTACGTGTAACTTTGGCATACTTAAGTCTTCTATAAATATTTCCATTTGTGATTTTTACTTATTTCCACATTTCTGTGCTTTATTCAAATTTTCATAAAACCTGTGAAATATCTCTAGTACAGGATTTCTGGCTATTCTTCTTGTTATAGGCTTCCTAGGTTTGGCAGCAACCTTTTCTGCTTTTTGTTGCCTAAGTTGTGCTGCAAATTTTTGTGTTCTGGATTTGTTATAAAAACAGTTAACAACAATCTTTCTAGACTTATTCATATTATGTAGATACTTCCTTATTTTCTCTTTAGCTTTTTGCAGGTGCACCACCTCTTGTTCTGTGAATTCCCCTTATTCTACAATACTGTAACCTTTGTCAGCCCCTCTAAATTCTTGTTACTTCTTAAACATATATCTATTTCTTTTATTTCCACCCCACTTTCATTTTATCCCACTCACTAGCTGTAACTTTTGAAAAAAAAAATATCTATTTTCTATTAACACTCAATTAATTTCCACTTCCATAAATTCCACTTTTTTAAAAGGTTGTTGGGAAAGTGAAAGTGTCTCATTTTTACTTCATTATTTGCATTTTTGTCTTGGTTGTTATCGACAAACTTGATCTGAAATAGTTATGGGATGCTTGTTGAAGCTTAGAGTTTAATAAATGCATGTGTTCCTGTAAAATATAATTTATGTCTAGTCTAGCCCAGTTATTGTGCCATGGGGAATAATATGTAAATCTTCTCAGAGTTCCTACTCCTGAATTCATGTCTTCAATATGAAATGTTTTCATTAATTTCTTCAGAAGTTTACCCTTTTTTGTTATATTTTCCCTTCTGGGTCCCCCAGATACATCCTCAATTTACAAATCAAGTTTCAGTTCCCACCTATAAGTGACATTCCTTGCTGAAAGTTGATTATTTCTCCCAAAATGTTAAGCACCACAATAGCAGTTTTAGGTGGTTTAAAAATACATGCCATCATATTCATCATCCCTTGCCAGTAGCCCCTTAGTACCACAAGTCTACCATTACTACTTTTCCCTCTTCTATCTCTATTGGAGCTTTTCTAGCAATAGTAAAAGTACTTCCCTTTTCATTTGTCCCTGATATCCTACTGAATACCTATCCTGAATTCCCTTTTTTATCATATTCACCTGCTCATTTCTTTCCAAATGTATCTCTTGTAGCATTGGTTTTCTCACTCTGCATGTTTTACTATACTTCAATATTCTTACCTTTTTGTCTATACCTATGAGGCCATTCAAGTTCCAAATGAATATGTTTAATGTAACCATTATGATGATAAGTTATTATTCCCATCTGTTATATATGACAGCTTATTTAAATGTCTATGTCCAGATTTGGTGTTACATGCATCCACTGATGTTTGACATCTGTTGTATGGTTGTTTCTTGTCATCTCCATTTAAACCTATGTCACATTTTACAACATGTTTTGTTTTAATGAAAACCCTCAAACAAAAAACAAAACAACTCCAGAAGACCCTATAACCTAGAAACTCAAAACAAACACACAAAACTATGTACATCTTCAAATAATGAAGTTTAACCATCCTGATAGGAGTTGTCCTAAATTGACAGTTGCTCACACAGACATTACTTAACCTAACATTAAGTTTATCCATGTTAAAACACATTACAGCCTGTGATCCTACTTACACTAATTGCCGTTTGTTTTTGTCTTATTTTCATTCCCCTCCATGGTTACTAGGAGAAGAATTTTATTCAGGAATGTTTATGGTGCCAAAGAAAGAAGATTCTTGAAGACACTTTTGGATCCTTTCCTTCCCAGATAGTGATAGTGCCCAAGTTCAAAATGCTTTCACTTTCCAACCCCGTTAACCTTTTTTCCTCACTAAGTTCTAGTGATCTTATATTTAAAAGATAAGGTTTTGTGTATATTAAATTATGTGCTCTGTCATAGCCTTTGAGCTACCTACTGCTGCAAAGGTATTCACAAAGTAGGCATCTCCTGTGATACCCCACTTCAGAGTGCAGGATGTCCACATTTCCTTATTTAGATGATGCTTCTCTTTGCAGAGTATTTTTCAAAGTGTTCATAATCTCTATCTTGGCAAAGAGATCACCTACACAGGCTGAAACATTTAGAAAAGTCTTTTCTGACATTTCACATGATTATTTTTCTGGGGTGCCTGCTGGACACTTCAGTACAAAGAGCTTTTGTTATATAGGAAAGATCTATATTTACATCTATTTCTGAGCTGCCTCCTGGACACTTCAGTACAAAGAGCTTTTCTTCTACAGGAAAAGATCTATATTTACATCTATTTCTGCGTGTTTCCACCTTTACTTCCACCTTAGCAAGGGAATTCCTAAGGATTCTGGGTCTCTTGGTATCCATGATTCTCATAATATCTCTTGCAAGACTCCATATGAGAAAATGTTATTAGTATCTAATATTCTTATGGTTCCAACATCTGCAGCCATTGACTTCAAATTCCAATCCTAGGATTTGTAAAAAGAAAGATTATGTAATGGAGACATCAGATTTCTTAGAATGCAGGTCCTCAGCTCTCTTCTCCTGCACCAGCACTGTCAGTCACAGCAGATGCCTCAGACTTTGCTTGGAAAGCAGTTTAATTATAAACATGCTAATTGTTATAAATGCTCTCAACTCTTTGAATCATCTGTGGTCTCTAGGATCTCTTCAAGTGTTTACAGATAAAAACCACAGTGATGTGGTACATAAACAAGAAGGGAACCAGATCTTACCCCCTGTGCAGACTAGCCATGTTAGCATGGGTTATAACTTTGTAGCACAATATTACTGTACAGGAATCTTACTTCTCACCAGAGCAAAATGTGGTGGACAGCTGAGCAGGACCAGAACAGACCTTCTTGAATGGAAATTGAATCAGGGTGTCTTCCAAGATGGGCGGCACAGTGGTGCAGCAGTTAACATTGTCGCCTCACACCAAGAGGTTCTTAGGTTAGATTCTCAGCTGGAGTGCCTTCTGTGCAGAGTTTCCATGCCCTCCCTGCATTTGTGTGGGTTTCCTCCAGGTACTCCAGTTTCCTCCCACATTGCAAAGACATGGCGTCTGGAACATTTCTCCCTGGACCTCTGATGAAAATAGGTTCTGTCTTAGTCAGACTTTCCTGCTCAAAAAATGTTAACTAAATAAATTAGATCCATTTGTCGGGATCACCTCAGCAGATTTTATGACTCCTCTATAAACACTCAACTAGCAAAATTCCTTTCCAGGACTCCATACAAGAAGGCCTGGAAGATGTCTTTTGTTTTCTTTTCTAAGGAAAAGAATGTTCTTGTATGCGTTTCCACCCTTTCCATTAATATCCAGGGTACCTATGAAGATTGAGAAAACCTCAGAAATCATTGTGGTGACTCCCTTCTTGAAATGTTCAGGAGCAATTAACTGCAAATTTCTTCACAGACTGGATTTGCTCACACAAGAGCATAGTTGTCTGATGCATTATGAACCCAAACAATTTCAGTTGACTGCCTGGATGATAGGTTGTAATACCTTTAAGACACTTGTTTTCTGAGGACATGCAGCAGATAACTAATGAAGGCAAGAAAGCCTGCTATTAGAAAATCTTATATTAGCAAATAGAAAATGTTTTCTATTTGGTGCCAACAAAAGAACCAGCATTCTATTCAAGAGTAGAGTTTTTCTGGTTTTACAGTATTTGTGTGAGGTGCTATCTTATGCCCTATCTTACTCCTTTATCAAGGTTCATTTGTTAGCCATTTCAGCTTCTCTATCCATGGATCCCCCTCTTTCAAAGCAGTCTTAATATCACAGTGATGGTCGTCGTGTTTCACTGTTGCAGTCATAACATTTGGGTAATCTGCTGGCAGGTTGCCCTCAGTCGGCCTGAATTCCAAAGTCTTGGGTCCTGCGTTGGTTGCTGTCTTCTCTTCCATGATGTCAGGTCGTCAGGGGTATAAAACATGCAGCCGATGCCATTTTCTTTAGTCTTTCTTGCTGCGCGGTGCCCGAAGCAGAAGTATTTCATAAGTGCTGGTCAGCCGACTACTGAAATATTCAAGTTTGAGTTTCAGAATCGAAGTCTTCACTAAAGCTAAGTACCCCGTTGGGGAAACTTTTTTCTTGCTTTTTACCGATGTCAGAAAAAGTTAATAATTGTATTACTTCTGGGAAGCAAATGCCTCATAAGGATTTCTATTTATACTGTATTCCTTGCCTAGGCCCTGAGCACAACGTGCCTGGCTGTCGGTTTTGTGCTAGATTTAACCAACGCACTATTAAGCTTCGGTATATTTTTGCATCTAAGTATTTTGGAAACCGATTTAACTACCCAGAAATGTCGTTGGATAGTAATCCGACTACCAGAGTACATAAAAAATGTAAAGAAAAAGACAGAGAAAAGCAGTTGAGATCCAAAACCGACGAAGCTTCTCCTAAGCCAGTCGCTGGTTCACCGGTACTCAGTGAGGCGCTTTCACAGCCCCTGATACCCACTACCTTCGAGTCGCAGGCCTCTACCGGCACCCATGTGGAGTCCGGCATGCCACAAGATACTCAAGGTATTGGACCGATGGCTGTATCTCTCTCGGATGGGTCCAGAGCCGCTGAGCAGGCAACAGCTTCTGAGGGTGTATTCAGACCTCAACATTTTTATATCAAACCGATGAAAGCTGCAAAACCAAAGGCAAAGACACCTTCTAAAACTAAATAAACGATGCTTGAGCCACGTGCACAGGCCTCTATGCCTAAAAAACAGATGATCAAAATTGCTGAAGACCTTATTACCTTGATCATGGGTACCCATCCCCCTCCAGATAAGAGGCCTAGGCAAGAAACTGACTATAAATCTTCAGATCAGGTTTCTGTTTCTTCTGATTCATTTTCTGATCAGGAATTATCTTTACCTCCCTATGAGGATTCTGATGCTGAGGAGTCTATTCCATCTGCATCTCCTCCTGAGGATTATTCATTTGAAGAAACCTTGCATACTTTGAGGGAGCATTTTCACTGGGAGAGTCAAGACTTCTCAGAATCAAAAAAGAGACTCAAGGATTTCCTTCTTCTCCCTCAGCACAAGCCTTTAGCCATTCCCCCTGTTTTAGACATTGTGGATGATGTGTTTTCGGAGTCAAGCCTGACCCCTGCCTCCTTACCGCCGGCTCCCAGTAAGCCTGGCAGGTATTACAGGGTCCCTGACTCTCATAAATTTTTATTTAGAAACCCTGCTGCTGATCCTGAAACTATTTCACAGGGTCCAAAGGGAGTTAAGGCCTCAACAGCAAAAAGCCCTACCCCCTCCGAAAGAGATTCAAGGGCACTGGACAAATGGGGAAAAAAAGGTTTATACATCTGCAACCTTGGCAATCAGGGCCTTAAACTGTCAATTTCATATGCTTAAGTACCAACAACATGTTATGGGATTCCTGAAACAGAAAATGATGTTGATTTCAGAATGTGCAGAAAATAAGGAATTGCAGGAATTATTGCATGCAGCTGAGCAAGTTGGAAAGCATACTTTGCAATGTGGTTTTGATTCTTTAAAGGCCTCCTGCAGGGCTGCAGTTACTGGATCTGTGATTAGGAGACATGCCTAGTTAAAGGAACAAAATTTTCCAGATCATGTTAAAGCTAAATTGCTAGATTCACCTTTACAGCATGATTCTCTGTTTGGTATTAAGGCAGATGAGGTTTTAAAGAAAATGGAAGACAAAGTTAAGTCTATGCAAACTGTTAAAGATTTCTTACAAGTGCAGCCACCTAGATTCGGTAGACACTGGCCTACAAAAAATTGGTCCTTTCCTGTGTCAGACAGAGCTCAAATGGGCAAATCCAGATGCCCTAAGAATTCCAGGTACCAGGTTCAAGACTCATACAGGTCAAAGCAATGGGGCGCATCCACCTCCAAATCTGGAGGAGATTAAGTGCAAACTTTCAGAAAGCAATCCCAATGACTTCCCTCTGCTTACACCAAGCACTTATCTTTTGGCAGCACCCATAGGGGGAAAATGAGCACTTTTTGCTCAAAATTGGCAGTTAATAACCCAGGACAAGTGGGTACTAAACATCCTATCACAGGGATACAGATTCCATTTCCACATTCTGCCAATGACAAATGGTTGGCCAGATCTGCCAAAAAACCAATGAGCAGAGGCACAGAAACAGGTTACGTCCCTTCATGGATATAGGGGCCATTCAGACAGTACCAGAACAGGAAAAAGGACAAGGTTTTTACTCAAGACTGTTCTTGGTACCCAGAAAGGACAAGGCCTGGCGGTCAATACTGGATTTATCGAGTTTGAACACATACCTGAACATTCCAAAATTCAAAATGCTCACTTTGCAACAGCTTCTGCCCATGCTGGGCAAGAATGCTTGGCTGGTGACTTTAGACCTAAAAGAGGCATACTTGCATGTCCCAATAAGACAGTCGTGCAGAAGATGCCTCAGATTCAAGGCTGGCTTAATGCATTACCAATTCTCTGCACTGCCCTTTGACTTCTCTACTGCGCCCAGCAATTGCATTTTGCAGACAAAGAAGTATTCGAATATATCCTTACTTGGACGATTGTCTCATTCAAACAGAGAACAAGGACACTTTTCTACGACACCTGGCGTTTGTGAAAAGGCTTCTAACATGCCTAGGGTACACAATAAACGAAAAGAAATCACAACTGGTACCCTCTCAAAAGATAACATTCCTGGGTGCAAGCTTGAATACAACTGCCCAGATGGCTTACCTCACGCCAGACAAAGGCAACTGACTACTTACTTCAAACTGATGGCAACAAAACCCCAGTCTTCTGCAAGACAAATCCTGCAGGCTCTGGGCTTCATGGCATCCTGCATTCTACTAATTCCATATGCAAGACTGCATATGAGGAAACTTCAATGGTACCTAAAAAGTTTATGGAGTCAACATTCACACAGTCTGGAAACAATGATTCCTCTCATCCCCTGCCTGCAACAGGAGTTTCTATGGTGGGCAAAGGCCTGTCATGAAAACATGGGACAGCTCTTCACTCTACCCCCTGCCAGCCAAACCTTAACAACAGACGCATCAGATTATGCCTGGGGGGCCCACATGGCAGGAAGATGCATTCAGGGCATATGGGCACCAAATCAAATGCATCTACATTATCAACCAAAAAGAGATGCTAGCTGTTCAAAATGCCCTAACAGCCTTCAAGGACTTACTTCATCCGGGCAACTACTGATAAAGACGGACAACACCACAGTCATGTGATATGTAAACAAGCAAGGGGGCACACACTCACACCCCCGTTGCAGATAAGCCATGGCACTGTAGGACACAGCTTTGACCTACCAAATAAATCTTCAAGCTCAATTTCTGCCAGGAAAACAAAACACTCTGGCAGACGATTTAAGCAGAAACCTTATGGATCCTCACGAGTGGAAACTAAATCCACAAGTCTTCAGCATGATAGCAGGGAAATGGGGGAGCCCAGACATAGACCTATTTGCCTCTCCTCAAAATTATCAACTGAAAAGATTCCGCACAAGGACTTATCACAGACAAGCATGGAAAGTGGACGCCCTATCCTTCAGTTGGAAAACCTATCAGTTTACACCTTTCCTACTCTGCCTCTTCTACCCAAGGTACTCCTAAAAGTCAGACAAGAGAAGCCAAAGATATTAATTGCCCCGGACTGGCCCAGCCAATACTGGTACCCAATCCTAGGGAACTTGTCTCAGTACCCAGCTGGGACCTTGCCTCAAAGACCAACTACTGTCCCAGCAAAACAATCAGATCCTGCACAATCAACTACAGACTCTGAACCTGGCTGCATGGCTAATCCTGTAATCATGCAGATGACACCTCCCAATAAAGCTGTGATGGATGTCATTTTGGAAGCCAGAAGGCCTAGAACTAGAAAATCTTATGCTGACAAATGGAAGGGATTCTGTGCTTGAAATCAAGCACAAGGAACTGATACAGCAGAACCGCATATTCCTCAGATATTACAATACTTAACTGAGATGCTTGACAAAGGCCTGTCTTTCTCATAAATCAAAATCCATGCCTCTGCCATTTCGGCTCATTACAATACAGAGCCACCTATCTTTTCTCATCCTTTACTAAAGCAGTATCTTAGAGGAGCCAAATATGTAAGGCCTCCTAGATCACCATTATCTGCATGGGACCTCAATTATGTGTTGGAAAAGCTCACCCTGCCTCCATTTGAACCAGCTGCTACCACTGATATAAAGTTCTTATCATGGAAGACAGCTCTGCTACTAGCAATTACTTCAGCAGGAAGAGTTTCAGAGCTACAGGTCCTCATGGCTGTAGAGCCTTTCATCGTATTTACCCAGACAGGGTGTCTCTGAGGACAATTCCTATTTTTATGCCTAAGGTCGGTTCCAGTGTGGCTCTTAACCAAACAATTCATCTGCCAACTTTTTATCCAAATCCGCAGAACAAAGGGGAGAGAATTCTGCATTCCTTGGATGTACACAGACAGCTAAGATTCTGCTTGAGCAGGACTAAAGCTCTAAGAAAAACTGAGCAATTACTAGTGTTATATGCTGCAGAATCAGAAGGAAAGGCTATTTCAAAGCAGACGGTTTCAAATGGATAAGCCATTGCATCCGTTTCTGCTACTTACACCTTGACAAACCTGTGCCCAAGGGCATTAGGTCTCACTCCACCAGGGCTGCAGCTACTTCAGCAGCCTTTCTCAGAGGAGTACCAACCAAGGACATTCTAGAGGCTGCTACTTGGAGTTCTGTTCACACCTTTACAAAGCATTACCATTTGCCTCTACTTTAAGTCCAGGGCAGGCTTTGCCACTGCAGTGTTGCAGGGCATTATAGCCTCACCTAATGCTGTTTAGCTCCAGCCTCCCAACCATAGCTTTGGGATTCTACCCAAATGTAATGACTGCAGCAGTGAAACATGAAGAACATAGTACAGTTGTGTACACTTACCATAAATGTAGATCTTCGAGTGTATTCACTGTTGCAGTCCAGGTTACCCTCCCGCCCATCCCCCTGTCATTCTACAGTTTATCTTTCCTCCTCTTTCTTCTACAACCTATGTGGTGTATTTGCTTGTAGATGAAGGTAAAGTTTATATTGATGCATGTATACATATATTTATATATATATATATATATATATATATATATATATATATTTAAAATATTGCTACCTTTTTGGGGGCACCTGACATCGGGGCAAGAAAAACTAAAGAAAATGGCGTCGGCTGCATGTTTTATACCCCCTGATGACCTGACATAATGGAAGAGAAGACAGCAACTGATGCAGGACCCAAGACTTTGGAATTCAGGCCAACTGAGGGCAACCTGCCAGCAAATTACCCAAATGTAATGACTGCAACAGTGAATACATTCGAACATCTACATTTATGGGAAGTGTACACAACTGTACTTTTTTGAAAGGGTTTCTATATAAGCCTCTCACAAAATCAGTACACCTGCTCCATTTGAACTAGCTTATCAGGCTGAGATTACTCCTTGCATTGATCTCTGCAAGAAGAGTTATCTGAGTTGCAAGGCTTTTATGGTGGATTAACCTTAACTCATTTTTCATAAAGATCAGGTTACTTTAAGAATTAATCCTCCTTTTATTCCTAATATGGTATCATAGTTTACCTTAAGTTGGTGCATCTATATCCATGTCTTCTTTCCAGAACCTAAAAACAAGGGAGAAAGGAACTTCATACCTTGGATGTCCACATCCAACTCTGTCCTTATCTTGACCGAACAAATTTTCAGAGCAACTTATCAGTGAAGGCAAGAAGAGAGGACAATCTGTGTCAAAGCTGTCTAGTTCAAAATGGTTGCCTCGGGCTACACATAGCAAACTCTTCCAGTCAGGGTCAAGACTCGTTCTACCAGCACCTTGGCTTCATCTATAATATTTTGGAAAGGGTCAGATTCTAAAAGTATGTTTAGCAGCAACATGGTCCTCTGTGCATACCTTTACCAAGCACTATAAGCTTGACTCTTCCTCCAGGTCTAGAAAAGACTTTGCTAAAACTATTCTTCAGGGCCTCCTGGACCCTTCTCCTTCCTACTGCGATTTCTTATAAGCTGTGGTATTCTACCTATATAGCATGCACAACTACAGCAATGATCATAATAGTGAGAAAAGTGCAGTTGTGTAAGTAAACTTACCATAACAGTAGATGTTTGAAAAATCACTGCTGCAGTAGTTTTTGGTTGTATTTTTTCACCAGGGTGTGGACATGTATTTTTTTTGGGTCAAAAACACTCCAAGCAGAAACTTTGCAGTGCGGAGGGTTTAAGATTCACTCCTTGAAATATGTTATGCAGCTAGTTCACTGATAAAAATCGAACTTTAAAATACATACTACAAAATATTTTTCTTTAGTTTTTCTTGCCCCAATGTCAGGTGCCCCCAAAAAGGTAGCAATATTTTAAATATTTTGTAGTACGTAAGGGTGGCTTAATGGCTAAGGTGTTTGCCTTACAAACACAAGATGCAGGGTTTAAGTGTCACAAGGGATAATTGGCTAGGCTTAAAATGGCTCGCAAGGGCAGTTAGCTTAGTACTAAACTATGAACCTATGAACCTATTAGGTAGTCCACAGTTGAGTTAAAAATGGAATATCCTTTATTGAAACACACAAACAAGCGATTCTAGTTGAGTATAATGAAAAGTATTGAAGACATTCATTATTTATATATAATGGTTATTTGGAGCAAGGGAATGGTTACTGGGGGTGGTTCTGTTAAGAGCAATAAAAGCAATAGTCATTCCTTTAACCAAGCCCCTCTTCTCCCTTAACACCATTGCGTAAAATGAGATATAAGAAAGAAAATAAAAAAAAAATTGTTAGTTTTTTTTTTTTGTTAATTAGTCAATCATTTTGTTAGTGAGTCGGATTCCTAAAAAAATGTTGGATTAGTAGGTTAGCCTTAATAAGCTGCTGTTATATTATACATTTTAGTTTGTCTGTAGCTTTTTAGTTTTAATTCTAAGGTAGCATAGTCTCAGTCTAGGATCACTTGTTTGTGTGTTTCAAGAAAGGGTATTCCATTTTTAACTCGCCTGTGGATTACCTACTATTTTATTATTTTGTAGTATGTATTTTAAAGTTTGATTTTTATTAGTGAACTAGGTGCATAATGTATTTCAAGAGGGAACCTTAAACCCTCCACACTACGAAGTTTCTGCTTGGATTGTTTTTGACCCAAAAAAATACATGTCCGCACCTTAGTGAAAAATACAACCAAAAATAAGGGGGTGGAGGGAGGGAACTGCTACTGCAGCAGTGATTTTTCAGACATCTACTGTTATGGTAAATTTGCTTACACAACTGCACTTTTCTCATTATTATGATCACTTCTGTATTTGTGCATGCTATATAGGTAGAATACCACAGCTTATAAGAAAATTGGAGTAGGAAGGAGAAGGGTCTCACACCTCACACCATCCACACTGCAACATTTCTGCTTTGTTTGTTTTTGACCAAGTATAGTTTGCATACTGTTTTTTCTGAGACTTTGAGGGATACCACAATTTTTTTTTTTTTTTTTGGCAGTTGTACGTTGTGAGGTCTTCGCAGTGTTTTATCCGCTCATTGGTCCCCTTGGACTGCAGTGTGTGTTTTTCCACTGTTGGGACTTTAATATGAAAAACAGCAGACTATTGGACTTACTGGCAGCACCTACCTGGGAGAAGAATGATAATGACAGGATTAATCTAGGGAACAGTAATGGTGAGGAAGTTCATAACCCAGGTATGAAACATTTGGACTTTTTTAATAATCTAGAAAAATCATTGAAATGCATGAAAGGGCTATTTAGGGAGCAAATTTACTTACAAGAAGTCTAGTTAAGAAGAGACTGCCTAGGGGGCTACACCTTTACAAGAAGCCTATGTGGAATAATATGGATGAAAACCTGAGGGCTGAATAGTTTAATATCTTAACTAATGCCAGGTACAACCTCATAAAACTGCTCCTTAAAAATAACCATGCTAATCAGGAGGCAAGTAAAGCTGTAATCTCAGTGCTGGAGATGGCTATATTAAATGAGAACCACGAAGACCTTGATGCAAGGTTTGATTCTCTGAGAGAGAGGGGGTAAAAGGCTTTGAACAATCCATTAAAGAACATAAACTGAAGAAGATGAAAAGGGATCAGGATGATAAGGATGACCCTAAAAGATTTAATAAGGCAAAAAATAAGGATAAAGACAGAGGAGAGACTAATGATTTTTAAGGAAAAAATGTAGCAATTGATGGTGATACTATTTTATTAACAATAGATGTTGAATATATACTGTACTTCCACATAATTATTGTATTGAAATAGTGATTGATTCGTACAGGAAAAACAACAATGGCACTCCAGCACAACATGAAAGAACAGGTAAACATTTAGATATGATGCTTAGCTACATTTTTTATGTTTAATGGAAATTACTATAAACAAAAGACAGGTATAGCCATGGGGGCAGCTATGGCCCCTAGCCTAGCCAACATAGCCCTACAGAAGTGGGAGGAGGATTATGTTTTTAACAATATTTATTTCCAGTTTGATGACCAGGGAATTCCACTGGGCCCAGAGAGCCTGTTTTCAGTGGAGGCCTGGAGAGAAAAGCTCCACAGTACAAAATACAAGTAAAATTACAAATGTAAATACGAAGAAAAATATTTACAATAGTAACATATGAATGTCAATCAGAAATATCATGTAGTGAACAGTAATAAGTTTGAAAACACGATTATAATAACCTAGTAGAATGCACCAAACATTCCAAGATGAAGAATGGTTGCTATTTTGATAGGTATTTGTCTGTATCAGTTCTTATATGTTGAACAATGATGGTGTAAAATAGACGGAGTATAGCTTGGTAATAGGAGGAGATTGTAGGGCTGGAAGGGAGGTATGAGAAAGTAAGGGATTGGCTAGGTTGGAAGGATACAGGTACATTTCCATTTAGAGGAAAGGTAGGAGTGAAGATGTATTTTAAAGTGTTCCTTGTTCTAGATTGTCCTTAGTGTAGGGGGACGAGAATTCCATTTTTTGACTAGGGAAAAAGAGAGGAGTAATTGTCCGGGTGAGCAGTTAGGTTTATGAACACTTACGTTTTGATTTTCAGATCTGAGAGTTCTGTTTGAAAGGTAGGTGGGGAAGGATGTTTGAGAGTGCGAGGCATTTAGTAGGGTTGAAGAGTAGTCTATGACCTGTGATCAGTTGGATGTAATCCAGATGGTTTGGTGGTTCTAGCCAATTTAGAGAGTGGAGGGCAGCACAGTGATGGGAGGAGTATTTGGCGTTAGTGGCGAATTTGGAAATTTTGTTATAACAGTTTTTTAACTTGGAAGTGATGGAGGTTGATAGGTTAGTTATCAGGGAAGCACCGTACATTAGGGAGGGAAGGAGGTAAGTTGAGGTGAGAGTATGTCTAGTATGGGGTGAGATGAAGGGATTGTTCCTTTAAAGCATATCAAGTTTTTGGTGGGGTTTTTTTATGTTTTAAAGTATGTGGTTGTCAAGTTTTAGGTACTCATCTGTAATACTTAGTAATTTAGCATAGGGAACGACTTCGATAGGAGTGTTGTTTTGGCTTAGAACTTGGAAAGAGATTTTGTCAAAAGGGAAGGATTTTGAGGGTAGAAATGTTAATATTTTGGATTCATTGGCATTTAGAGAAAGGTGGTTTTGGAGCATCCATGCCTTGGTGGTCAAGAAGGCGATCTGGGTCTTAGAAGTTTGGGGAGATTAGTGGCAGAGCAGACTAATGTTGAGTCGGTTACATATTAGATTACTGTGGTATTGGGAATGGCAGAGTGAAAGGTATTGATAAAGATATTGAACAGCATAGGACCGAGAATAGATCCCTGAGGTATGCCTGTAGGGGTATGGAGAAAAGAAGAGAAACTTTTTCTCCATTTCACAGCCTGAGATCTATTGGACAAGTAGCTCAAAAACTAGGATAGGGTGTTTTGAGAGAGATTAAGGTTTGAAAGATGGCTCAGAAGATGGGTATGGGAAATAGTATTGAATGCCTTGGAGAGGTCCAAAAGCACTGTAGATACTAGTTTCCCAGAATCTTGGGCACAATTGACTGTGTCAAGGAATGAGAGGAGAGCTGTTGTAGTATTGTGCCCTGGTCAGAATCCGTATTAGGTAGTAGTGATCAGATGGTTTTGAGTTAGGAAGGACATAAGTTGGAGATGAATGCAGATAATGCAATAGAGAATACATGCAACATATCACAGTGTGTCTGCCCTTTATTGATGACATCTTTATTGTGTGGAAAGGAAACAGTGCTAAATTAGAAGATTTTATCAACTATCTGAATCAAACCACCAGCTTCCTGCATTTCATCACTTCCCACATCCCCACCTTGGCAGTCTTCTTAGATATGTAGATTAGTAAAGACATGGACCTAGGTAAAATGGACACAAATCTTTACAGAAAACATATCAGGGTAAACCTCCTGCTACATAACAGGAGTCTCCATTCCACCAGAACAAAATATAACGTTACTAAGTCCCAGGGCTAAAGGTTGGCTAGGATCACCATGAAAATAGAATCCTTCCTTAAGAACCTAAATGATCTTGAAAATGATTTTTTTTGGTGAGGGGATACAAAAGCAATATGTTAAGAAGCATTCTGGAACCTATAATTGAGCTAAAAAGTACAAATTCACCAGCACTTAACAGTCCTTATAGGAGGGTTTTAATGAAATATATGGGAAGTAAATACTGTGGGAAGAAATAGCCAGGGAATTGTTATGGCTAGGCTTGTTTAGGCCATAAGGCCACTAGCCTAGTACCAACCTATGACAACAAATCCAAAGACAGTCGTATCTTGACTTTTACTGTTGACTATCACAGCATTGTTAATATTATTAGAGAGAACTGGGCTATAATTGCTAAAAAGCACATACCTAATCCTTGGAGAAGTTCCTTTGTGTGTGTAAAGGAAAGCCAGAAACATCAGGAGTTGGGTTGAAGGTAGGCCCAGACCATTGGATACATGTTTTCCTGCCCTTATTTAAAGAAACCAATTAAAAGCAATGCAGGAGGTGACTGCAACTCAAGGCAGATGGTTTTCAGAGCAAACTGCAATGATTGTGAAGCATTTTATATGAAACACTCAACAGGCTTAAAAGAAGGATTTCTGGCTATCTTTCTGAAATTAGAGCTAAGTGCAAGAATAATGCACTAGCTTGGTACCTGCAGCTTCACAAAACACACACTGGCTTTAAATTTCAAATTATTGATCGTGTGGACCTTTTGGAACTGGAAGGAGACATCCCTAATCTTTTAGAAAAATGTGAACTACTGTGGCAACTGAAACTGAACTCTCTTGGAAAACCTGGCCTTAATTATTCTTGCTCTATAAAAAGCATACTAGAACTCAGAAAACTGCCCACTGTTTAAAAGACTGTTAAAAGTCTGATATGGGACTGAGTAATGCTGACATTACATGCCAATATTATACATGCTAATATTGTTATAAACAAATATCAAACATTGTAAATATTTTTTAATGAAAATAACTGAAATTGGTGCTGTTTTCTGTTACTTTTACTCATTTAAACTAAGTGATTTCTTAGTTAGATGCCACACTTGAATAGATTCCCAGGGCCTTAATGCTTTATTTTTAACATTTTCACCTTAGCAATTATAGATATTGTATTCAGCCTACTTAGGTCTTCACTTGTAGGTTTATTTGAATGTTCATTAATATTATGGTATGTTTTTTGCACACAAACCTGATGAAGTATTTATTTGGTATGGAAGCAGTCTTTGTTAAAAGTGTTTGTTTATAAGTTGCTAATAGTTATTCTGATAAATGTTTAGTGGTAGATCTTTTTGTTAGTCAATCATTTTGTTAGTGAGTTGGTTTCTTAATTAATAAAGTTTGGATTAGTAGGTTATTCTTAATAAGCTTTTCTTATATATTTTAATTTGTCTCTAGCTTTTAAGTTTCAGTTCTAAGGTAGCACAGTCTCAGTTTACACTATGGCATTAAGGTAGAAGTGGGACTTGGTTAAAGGAATGAGTTTAATGTTTTTATTGCTCGTAACCACTCCCTTGCTCCAAATAACCTGATTAATATATAAATAATGAATGTCTTCAATGCTTTTTATTATAATCAACTAGTATCACTTGTTTGTGTTTCAATAAAGGATATTCCTTTTTTAACTCATTCGTTGGACTATCTACTATTTTATTATTCTGTTGTAAGTATTTTAAAGTTTGATTTTTATTACTGAACTAGGTGCATAACATATTTCAAGGAGTGAACCTCACATGTTTAATAGTGTTGTCAGTCTGTCAATCAGCCTGCTTCTAGAAGACAAACGAATACTCCATAGGGGATTTTCTTATCTTTTCTTAAAGTAGAGATTGAATTAGCTGATGCCTGATTCTGAATCTGATACCAACACTTTTATTAAAATAAATTGTGTAGCTTGTGAGAAATAAATTCCTCTCAAGGATTTTCATAATATGTGCCTGTTTCGCCTGTAGTGCATGGATTTGTATTTGCATTATGCCAGTTTTGCCATGAAGGCAATCTGTAACAAAAGACAGTTGTTTATCCAGGAGTTTGCAATCAAAAAACGGACACATGCCTGGTTTAGAGCCACTATGGCATTAGCCAAGGTCTTTAGAGACCATACCTCTGAAAAAGAAACAATCCAACAAAAGACATGGGGATAAGCATTGAAAACCAAGGACATTCCAGTGGATTATTTGGGTCTTCCTGAGTCTGACAATTCTGGGTGTAGGATGTAGAAAGGAGCTTTCACATTAGAGGGAGAGTTGGTATAATGGTTAAGGTCTTAACCTGACAGGTATGAGATTAGCCATCCCCAAAGTCAGTTTGACCAGGCCACCACAACTTCAGCATCTCACTTGTCCTGCAAACCCATTGACTCCACTGCATCTACAAATACCAAGGAATTATCAGTGTTGGAGGCTTATATCTGTATTACCAAAAGGGAAGGTGTTATCTTCATGATCATTTTCCAAAATGAGGCTACTGGAGTCCAGATCAAAGTCTTTGTTTCTGTCGCCTGCCCACAACCCTGGGCCTCCAGGATGACTTTAGCCAAAGCCATGATCACAAGATGCTGAAGACCACATCAATGCAAGCCAGCTTACCTTGGTTCCCTGTTCCTCACAGACTTTTGTTAGCCAATTTGTCCAACAGACACAAGATTTGTTGTCTGTTTAGAAATTCATATAGACAGCAATGGAAATACCTGAAGGGCTTGGGGCCCTATCTAAAAAGAGAGAGAGAAAGCCCACATTTACGATTGATTCCCATGACTGAAGTAGATAAACTGGCTTATGTTGTCCAGATTCCCTCTGGTGATTTATATGAATCAGACACCAGTGACATCCTGTCCTCTGCTTAGAGCAGGAGTTATGAGATTTGCTGTTCAGAAACATGCCTGTTTAAGAACGCTACCCCTTCCAGATCATGTAAAGACAGCACTTGTCCATGGATAGGATCGCTTTGAACCTCTGTTGAAGCAGTATTCAAAAGACTAGAGGAAAAGGGCAAGACTATGCAGTCAAACAGCTTTTATAGGCCCAAGCTTCTAAATTAAGCAGAAACTAGCTAACCAAATGTTGCTGTTATACCCAAAGAAAGGCAACAAATAAGACTAGTAAAGAGAAAGAGTGGAAATTCAAAAGAGAATGGCAAGCAAGATTGAAGGAGTAACCTAGGAGGCCCTCAAAGCTATGACTCACATATGCATCAGCCATTACTCATCTGGGCTGCCTCCTCTCATAATCCCACCCAGTGTTCCTCTTCCTTTATTGCTTCCTTCCCCCAGAGAGAGAGAGAGGTTGGGGTAACTAATCTTTGTCAAAAATGGAAAATCTTCACTTAGAGCCAATACATCTTAAACATCAAGCTTCCAAATTAGTTTCTAAAATCCCAAACTGCAGAGGGATCCCTCAGTTTTAAATAACTAGTTAGACCTTATTCCTGTGGTCTTAAAAGAAATGGTCAGAGGCCATGGAGAAAGTCCCCTCTGAGTAGATAGGACAAAGTTTTTATTCTGGATTCTTTCCAATCCCAACAAAGGAAAGCCTGTGTAAACCCATCTGGACCTATCTCAGTTAAAAAAATGTTCTCATTGTTCCAAAGTTCAGACTGTGACCTCTCCAAAGCCTGTTACTCTTCCTGCTACCCCAGACTGTCATGGTCACCTCTGACATAAAAGCTGCCTATCTTCACATCCCCGTAGCCAAACAACCGCAGGAAGTTTATCAGGTTTTGGAATATTTCTAGTACACAGCTTTGTCCTTTGACAAGTCTACTGTATCCGGAGTCCTCACCAAATGTTTGGCTCCTTTTATTGCTTTCTGCAGGACAAAGGGCATCTACATTTACCCTTACCTAGAAGACTGCCTTGTCCTAGTTGATACCAGGGTTAAAATAAGTAAGGCTTTGACATTCACCATGCATTGCTTTAGTTGTCTGAGTTTCACCATCAACAAAAACATATCAGACCTTAGCCCCCTCAAAGAATTTAGTTTTCTTGGGGGCATGCTTAGACCCCATCTATCACAGTGTCTTCCTCACAGAGAACAAAGTCTGTGTTTCCAAAAGTTTTTGCAGCATGAAGCAATATCTAATACTATCCTTAGTCCACCTACACATGAGGAAGCTTCAGCACTAGCTACAAAACAGATGATGTTAACAATGCCTGGAGAGTAACATACCCTAAGGCAGCAAGATGAGGAATAAATATTTAAATGCAAGAGAGATGATTCATCTCATTCTGGCATTGAAGACTTTTATTATGTTCAAGGGAGGGAATCTCCAACTTTTGACGGACAATACCATTCTTGCACATTAATGGGGAGAGGAGAAACAACTCGTACCTTTTGTATAAGACTGTGCAATAGCACATGACTTTTGACAGCAATCTATAAACCCCTCACAACAAAGAGCTAGCAGGCAGGCTGAGCGGATCACTAGTAGAGTCTCAGAAATGGTGGTTTAACAGGGCTGTCTTTCTGCATCCAACCAGAAGTAGATCTGTTTGCCTCACCTCTAAACAGGCACATGATACATTGTCTAGAAGCTTAGAAGATATATGCATTCTCTCTGAGTCTGACAGGTTTATGGTTTTACTCCTGTTTCCTTTGTTTCCCAGGGAGTTTCTAAAAGTCAAGGAGGAAAGGCCAACAATCATTCAAGTTAGCCCCTTTTGACCAACGCAGCACTGGTTGTGTCAACATACAGCTTGGCAAAAATGGAAGGTGTTACCTCAGCATGTGAGCCTTCCAACACAAAACAAAGGGCCCCTTCTACTTCCTAATATGGAGAAACTACAGCTGACAGTTTGGATGATTTCACATTATTTCCAGGTAGGCACAAGTATCCTGAGGATGTGCTAAAGATTATAAAGGAGGTTACGAAGCAAACAAAAGAAAAATAAATTGCTAAGTAGAAATGATCCTCCCTGTGTTGCCTATCCAGGAACTTTGCAAAACTGGCAAATCTTATGCTTCTGACAAAGTGCATACTTATTAAAAAAATAAAAAAAGAGTCCAGACCACAAATGAAGGCGTAGAAAAACTTTATGTACTAGCGCTTTCGTCTGGAAAAGACTTCTTCAGATACAAAAAACACACAGGTGCTACACATAACTTATATAGTTCCTCATGAAAAACATCCAATTAAAATTTAAAGAAACACTCACAATAACCTGAAAGAAAGTATAATACATGTTGAAAGACTGAATATCAGCCATAACCATACAATAAACATATATGAAACATAAATTTAAAAACATTACTCAGCCCTAAACAAGGTGATATTTAAACCCAACTGCTTTTGCTAACAAGACTGGCCTAATGCTAACATATTCATTAAGACCAGGTAAAATATTGGCCTTCAGCCTAAGCTGCCATTTTAGTTCTTTATTTAATAAAATATTTTTACCACCACCCCCTCTGGCATTATTTCTGACAGCTTCAATAATGCCAAATTTAAAACCACAAAAAGAAGCACATAACTCTGAATGTTTGAACAATGCGCTAATATCTTTACCTGTCCTTATGTCATAAATATGCTTATATATTCTATCTTTGAATGCTCTCTCAGTTTTTCCTACATAAAATGCAGAGCATCCACCACATACAGCCAGGTAAACCAACATCTTAGTTCTATAATTACCCTTACAGAATCTCACAAAACTGTTTCGCCCATTGTTCAATCTTATATGTGCTTCCCTGAAAATATAGGGACATTGACTACAACTTCCACATGGAATGGTAGCTTTATTTGTTATTTGAACATTACTGTCAGTCTGTTCAAAGATTTTCTTAATTTTTTTTCCTGTCCTATATGTGAATGTAGGTTTGGGTCCTACTGCTTCAAAAAGATAGTTTTCAGCACACTCCAGTTGGAACTAATAATATTAATAAGCGTGTCAGAGAATGTTGTAAACTCTCTGATACATGACCCCTGGAAATTTTTTACATCTCTATTTTGTATCCTTGTGGTGACAAATGGTTGACCTAACAAGGGCTTATACTTCTTCCCCCATTCCTCGTAAACTCCACCAAATATTTCACATACCAAATTTAAAGGATATTTTCTTTCAATAAACTTTTTACCCAAAAAGATAAATTCTCTCTTCAAATCACCCAGATCTGAGGTCATCCTCGCTATCCTAACTGCCTGTCCTTTTATAAGACTTCTTTTTTGAAATGCAGGATGATGACTCTCATAGTGCAGATAACTATTGCACCAGGAATCTTTACGATAAATTTTGGATTTGAACTCCTTATTTGTTTTGACAAGAGTAATATCAAGATAATTAATAGTATCATGATGCCATGTGTATGTAAAAGAAAGGAAACTGGTACTTTTATTCAAATATTGCATAAATGATGCAAGAGTTTCTTTTGTCCCTTTCCATAAAATAAAAATATCATCAAGGAACCTAAGGTAAAGCTTAATATTTTCTTGAAATGGACTGACAAAAATGTACCGATTCTCCCATTCCAACATCACTAGATTGGCATAAATGGGGGCACAAGCCACCCCACTCACCTGTTGGAAATATTCTCCCTGAAAACTGATGTAATTGTAATCAAGGATAATTTCCAAAAGTTCCAAAATGAGTGGAATTTGATCCTTAGATAGGGAAGAATATTTATAAATACTGTCACTAAAATATTCATAACCTATGCAACGAGGAATGCAATCGAAGAGATCTTTAACATCAATAGTGAGGAAACTACAATCCTCACTCCATATATCTTGAGTCAATTTACTAAGAAATTCCCAGGAGTCCTTAATGAGATGTTCTGTTTTAACAAAAATCTCCTTAGTACAATGATCAATGTATACTGCTAGAGGATGAGTTTTAGAATTTCTAGCAGATACTATAGGTCTAAAAGTAGGTTCTAAAAATGGATTTATGTACCTTGGGAAGTCCGAAAAAATTAGGAATAATAGGATTAATCTGTCTCAGGAACTGATATGTCTTACTATCAATCCTGTTTTCTACTAAATATTCTTCCAAAAGGGAGTCGATTCTCCCATAAGCTATATGAATTTCATTAATCGAAACAGGAGAATAAGTAGTAGAGTCCAGCAAAATGTTGGTAATAAAATTGTTGTATTCCTCAGTACCAAACAACACAACACCCGCTCCCTTATCGGGCTTCATAATACGAAATTCCTTCTGCCCTTGTAAATGATAGAGGAGTTTTATCTCTTCCCCACTTAAATTACAAGGCCCCATATTCACCTTGTGCCTAAAAAATGCTTCATATATTTCTTCTGTAACAGTCTTTTCATACAACAATTGAACAGGATGGAGGGGTGGGATGAATGTACTGCTCCTTACCAAACCCTGGGAAGCATTATTTCTTTATCAGTTTTTTTAAAAAACATACTTAAATTTAACTTCCTTAAATACAGTTTAAGATCAACAAAATGTTTGCTAAATCACCAGGATTACTTTTAACATACTTAAACTCTTTTAAAAATAAATCAAAATGTTGTTTCCCTAAGACTTGGGTGGTATAATTAAAGATTTTAAACCCTTTATATTCAGACAAAATACCATCAGTACCCTCCATAACCACTATTTCCCCTTCTTCCCCATCTTCTTCCGTCCATAATTCATCCCATAGCCATTGCCTGAATGGCCTGGATCTGATGGGTACCTGGTCTTGCTGGCCAGTCGTTCTGATCTCCTTGGAAATAAAAAATAGTCTTGTGGCTCCGAGAAAGAATCTAAATCATCCAAAGGTATATTGTTGCTAATGACTCTATCCATGGGCACCCCTCTGTCATGAATATCATCCATTCTAGCCACTAAAGTACTTGCAGGAACACCTAAGACACTATTAAAATTTTCATTAACATTATTTTTATTTTTGTATTTGTTATGCAAAGGGCCCGGATAAACTTTACCAACACTGTATTGCTGTTTATCCCTCATAAATTTCTTTTGTTTCCTGAGAAAAATATTATGCACTCTTCTGTCAATCCTATCCAGCACTTTCCTATACATTTGTTCATATTCAGGAAACAATAAATCCTTAACAATGTCCTCATTTAATCAATTTATCTCACCACACAGAGAAACCATAGTTACATCATTGTACTTAAGTCTGTTGACAAGTCCTAAATTACACTCATCAAAAAATTGGTGAAAATCTTTTAAAACATCATGTGAATATACAATGCCAAATGGGTATTTGTAAATTCTTAAACCTTGTGGAACCACACCATGGCCCACACAACAATGCAAATAACGATTGTCAAGCTCCAAACATTTATATTTGAAAAGTTTCTTTTGCATAGAAAAAAATCCTGTCCTTCAAAGTCAATGCATCCACAGAATAAACCCATACTCATTAGAAACACGATGTGTATTGTCAATAGAACTAAAGTCAAAATTTCTATTGAATACGTCCTTAAAACGTTCTGAAAGTTCAAAAGGTGCACCTTTACTATTTCAGCCATCCTGCCCATGGATCCACTCTTGTACTCCAGCCCTTCAGTTAATTAGTTTTCCCAGGAGTCCTTGCACCTTAGATCACCGAGATAGAGAGTTCACACTACCAAGTTGGCTGCACCCTGAGTAAAAGGTTTGTTAGAGTTCTCCCTCTAAAATTTATTATAGTTATTTAAAAAGCCATATGAAGTTATCATTATGGGTAAAATTCGGTTACCAGATAGGAATTGCACTGCCTTATGCTAACAAAGAAAACATTTGGTGAAAGTAAGTGTACATCAACCAGAAAAGAACTGGCAGGGAAGAGCCTTGTAGCTGTTCAGCAAAAAGCAGTTCAGGTTTCAGCTTTAGTACAGGAGATGGCTTCCAGTAATTTAGTGGAAAAAAATAAAATGCACTGAGAGTTGTTTAAAATGAATACGATGGTGTAGAAATATATAAAGTCAAATGGCAAGAAGCTTTAGGTCAATATTCAGTTGAGTTGATAAAACTGCAGAAGTAAGAAATTTCAATAAAGGAAAGACTGGCTGAATATGAGAATTATAAAGAAGACTTGTTCCTAAAAATAGAAGAGTCCACAGTGGGAACCTGCATTTTTCCTGTACCACATAATTTGAAAAGAGTAGATTGCATTAATTTCCACAGCAGGATTTGCTAATTTAGATGGCACATCATGTGTATGCTCCAAATCTGGCCATGCAAAAGCAACTGAGACCTATATTAGTAAAGATGCATCCATATCAACAGGATGCAAAACTGTGTTAAAGGGAACATTAAAAATTGGGGACACCACAGTGTGTGTGGAAAGTTATTGTTATACATCAAGCAGAAAAGATGCAAGGTTATACCTGCAACCAGGGGATGTTGAAAAGCAGGTGTAAGATTCAAGTTGCAATATCCAGCTGCCCCCAAAATATTTTTCCTGAAGGATCAATGACATTTTTGTACGCAGAATAGGCTAAGGAAAAAAATTAAAAAGTTTATCAAAGAGTAAGCTAGCAAGCTGAAGGGGACTCCTCTGATGACAATAAAACTCATAGAATGATTTTGCCAGTAAAACCTTTTCCATTGTTCCAACTGAAAATCCATGGGTGACAGTAAAAAATAAAGAGAGTTAGTTTAAAGTAATCAGGATTGCCTTGGATTGCCAATAACAGTATTGTGAGACAGAGATTGCCAAGTAGATGGTCAACAGCAAATGTGAGATTAGTGGATAAATGTGAAAACTGTAAAGCGTCAGTTCCATTAGATACATTTAATACATGTGAACTGTAGTTCTGCAAGATGTAGCTGTAAAAGACTACATTTGTATTGTGTTAAACTGGTGGGAGAATTTGGAAGCATTACTCATCACAACTGAATCACATAGAGAGAGTTTTACACTGTTGAGTCACAGCCTTGATAAAGTGTGCAATCTGTGATCCATGGGGATGGCGACAGTGAACACAATACCCCAACCCCAGGTAGAAAATGGGGAAAAGGGGGTTGATGATGATTATCTTGAGGATATTGTACACCAGAGCTGATACCCAAAGCGGTTGGTCTGTACAACTATCCCCCTTATAAGCACTATAGTGTTTGTGCAGTTGCCCACAACTCCATTCTTGGATAACTTTGAGGTAGAAACACTTGTATGTTTGGGAGGGGGAAGAACCCCATAGAGAGACAGAACATGGAAACTCCATACAGACATTTTCTTTTAAACACCGTTATTGAATTATCACTTGTGACGTAGGCAAATTTAAATTTATACAAAAGTAATTGAATTGTATTAAATTAACAAAAACATTGTACTTCACATATATTTCTATATATCATATAACCTAAGCAACATTACATAAATTATTCAATTCCTGCCCCTTTTTTAAACAAGAAACATCTTTAATAACCCACCACTTATGACATAAGCAATCATATATTTATATAAATGAAAACAAACCACCCTGACACAATCCAGGTTGCAAGCATTTTACATCACAAAGCATACTTACATACTTCCAGTTTCGAACATTGTACATCAGTTATAATCTGCCCAATCATTTGCAAAACTTCATGCAGACATTGGGCAAAGGTCAGGATTTAATCTTGTACTTTGTGCACGGGAGGCAAAGAGCTCAACCATTATGCCATCTGTGCCTGTCACTAATAAGAGGAATGGTAGGCTATCTGGCTTTATAGTACACGACCTACTTGTTTTTGAGGCAACCCAAATTATATTTAGATGGTAATTAAGGAAGAGTTCACTCCTGGGCATTTAATTAGATAGGACAGATTTTAATTTTTAAGCTATTTATTCAAAGTATTCAACTTTAATTTATTAACCAAACAAATAGCTTACTGACTGTCTTTCTTGACTCTATGTGCACAGTCGCTGCCTGGGTCATCCAGCTCTGCTCACCCTCACTGCTCTCAGGCTCACTCTGCACCCCCTACCCTAACCCCATTCCCACCCACCCCCACATCAATTACATTTATACCTGTGCTAATCACTCCCTCAGCTTCTCTGTCACCCAGTTGCTAATTTCCATCACCTTCTGACCAATCACAGCATCCCACTTACTCTCCACCTATATGCCTCACTCACTTGCAATAAAACAGCAATCCCACACCACTTTCCTTCACAATAAACCCACCTAACCCCCACTCACTCTTAACCGTCACTTCCACCCTTTTACCATGCTAGGATGTCTCAACATTCTTCCACCACCCTGCCGCTCACCCTTTTATATACATTACATCCTTAAAGCCCAAGACCCCCCCTCATGCCACACAAACACTCAACAACCAACACTTCCTACAAACAATATCCAAATCCTACTCTAATATATCACTCTCACTTTACAATACCAGCATCGTATTATTGACCAAATTTAAAATTATTCAGGGCACTCCTAAACCAACACCCCCACTCACTACAAAATTAGAGCATCTATTTAAAACAACCCGACTTAGACACCACACAATAATATACTCCTACCTAGCCCTATGTGGAGACATCCACCCCAACCCTGGTCCACCCTCTAACCTCACATCCTCTAACATTCCCTTCGCTAGGAATCTACTTCTCATCACCCTCAACCTGTGTAGCATCTGTAACAAAACAGCTGTGCATAGGTAACCTAGCACTCCCCTAATATATTAGCACTCACTGAAACATGGCTCAAGCCACATATTAAAGACAATGAACTCACAAAAAAGGGGGAGGTGTTGCACTAATGTATCACAATACTCTTACCCTGCTCCCTTATCCCAAACCCATCCCCTCCTTCAGTACCGCTAAAATTCTTCTAGCCACTTTAAAACTCAATAATACCAAATAACTATGCATTGCTGTACTATATATATATATATATATATATATATATATATATATATATATATATATATATATATATATATATATATATATATATATATATATATATATATATATATATATATATACTATAAGATAGAGCAAAATCCCTAAAAGGGAAGACATCTCTGATCAATACTAGTAAAAAACTACGATCACTCATAAAATCATCCAAGGCCACCTTTGAGAGAAAAATCGCCAAGGACTCAAAAACAATCATAAGGCCTTCTTTAGCTATGTTAGAAATCTGGGTGGAAACTCCCAGATATGCTCAGAATTAGTCCAAAATGATACAAAAATCACTGAACCCACAGACATTGCAAACATACTGGCAGGCAGGTTCAGTGAAAATTTCTCCCCTCCCCTCCCCCAAAGGAGAAATATCTATCCCAGCAGAGTGTAGCCTCCCAATCATCTCAAATGCCCAGGTGAGAGCTGCTCTCTCTAAAGCTAAAACCACAGCATCAATGGGACTGGATGGTGTTCCCGGCTGTGTGCTACACGAACTCAATGAGGAACTAAACCCACACATAAGGCTGCTGTTTAATCTTAGCCTTACCACAGGATATGTACCCAAAGAGTGGCGTACGGCAACTGTGGTCCCACTCCACAAAGGCGGTGCTTCTACGGACCCTGGTAATTACCGCCCCATAAGCTTAACAAGCCTGGTCTGCAAAGCTATGGAGAGGATCATAATGGAACTCATAAATAAAGACATAGGGGACCTACAGACATTGGATCCTACCCAATTCGGCTTTGTCAAGGGCAGATCATGCCTCTTGAACTTGGTCGACTTTTTTGAAACGGTCACCAAGGCCATTGATGAGGGTAAGGCAGTTCACACAGCCTACCTTGACCTTGCAAAAGCTTTCGACACAATACCCCACTCGGGTATCATAGAAAAACTCACCAGCTTAAATGTAAACCCATATGTCACAAGATGGGTTGCAAACTGGCTCAAGGACAGAACCCACAGGGTTAGAGTTGCTGGTGCCATGTCAGACTCCAAGCCGGTCACAAGCGGTGTCCCACAGGGCTCAATCCTGGGCCCCCTCTTGTTCGGCATCTACTTTTCAGAAGTGCAGGCAAACATAGGAGGATTGTGGCTGACAAAGTTTGCAGATGACTGCAAACTGGGCGCCATAGTTGAAAATCCATCAGACACAGATATCCTTCAGAGAGGTCTCATAGAAACGGATAACTGGTGCCAGAGCCATGGCCTTAAGCTAAACGCCCAAAAATGTATAGTCATACCCTTTGGTAAAACAAGGTAACCCCAAGTTACCACATAGGTGGCAATCCATTAAGCACAGAAGAGGTTATCAGGGACCTGGGGACCCAAGTTGACAGTAACCTTTCTTTTGACACTCACATTGCCAAAGTGGTTAGGAGGACCTTCTACATTGCCCACCTGATTATGAAGGGATTCACATCCAGATCAAGGGAGGTCATTGTTCCCCTGTACTCTTCACTTATCAGACCAATGATTGAGTACAGTGCCCCATTCGGAATGTATCTTACCCGACACCTGCAGCAATTGGAAAGACCCCAAAAGTTCCTCACCAAAAGGATGAAGGGGCTCAAAAATATGCCATATGCTGCCCGACTGAAGAAACTCCAGCTCTATTCAGTCGCATATCGTCTGCTCAGAGGTGACCTGTGCCTGACATACAAGGCCATGTCCAACCCGGAATTAATGGACATGCTCCACCTCAAAAAATCCAAATCCACCAGAGCCACAAGTGCAAGAGACTTAAACCTCAACACGGATATAAATAGGACGTGCTGGAGGGACAGATTCATCACCCAGAGACTCCCTATGCTGTGGAACAGAATCCCGGACCATGTGAGACAGAGCACCTCGCTGGCTCTGTTCAAGAGGAATCTTGACCAGTGGATGGGAGATCGTAGGTTTACCTCGGGGATCATCTCTGTATCACTGCTGGACAGAGGCACGGCAAACTAATGGGTATAGTATTCTTCAACCTAAGGGGTGGTGAAAGCCACACAACTCTGGCTAGGCTTATAAATGCCCTAGGGCAGATAGCCTAGTATGAACCTATGAACCTATATATTCCACCAGGGAATAGCATCCATATTTTAGAAAATTTCCTTTCCTGGATCTCCCTAAATGTCTCTAACAAAACCATAATTTTAGAAGGTACTAATATAAATGGGCAAAGTCTAAATTCCAGCCACTCTACCAACAGTATAAACTTTTGTGGTTTTACCCAATTTATCTGTGCCCCAACTAGAATTTCTTTTAATACAGACCAAGGATCCACACTAGACTGGATCCTTGTTTTAGATCCCCAAAAATACACCAACTGTGGAACCCTACCTAATAACTTAAGTGACCATCTATCCACCTACACTAATAGAACCATAACCCATACCTGTAAAACCCCCATTTGTAAAGCTTTACATAATTTGTCTAACTTCAACCAGCAACAGTTTAACTCAGTACTAAAATCTATGAACTGATCTCCACTAATATCCCTACTATTAGATAAACACTGTTAGCTACTTTAACAAAACATTGTTAGACATCCTTAACAGCCTAGCTCCCCTCTGCACAAAAAGAATAAAAGACAATCATGCTCCTTGGCTAACCAAGGACACCAAACACCTAATGAGAGGTCTTTTCAGGCTTGTTGGCTGTTGGTGAAGCACCCACCAAGAGAAGAAAACGCTGAGAGAAGAAGGGAGTCACTTTTGAGATTTTAAGTATTTTTTCTCTGTTTATTTGCTAAGTTTTTCTGCATAGTTGCCTAGTTTGAGCATTTTCTGGCTTGTTAAACTTGATTTCTGCATTAGTAGCTGTATTTAGAGCACAACCAAAAGCTGTTTGCTGAATTTCCTGTTTGCACTTAATTTTAAAATCGTTTTTTTCTCAAAACTTGCATATTTTCTATTTGACCTAGCACCCTTGTGTGGGGTCATTTACTGCACTGTTATAACTTAATATTACTTGTGAACCTCTGCTATCTCTGAAAAAAACAAAAACAAACAAAAAAAAAATCTTGCTTTTTTCCCACTTTTCTGAGATTTAAAAAAGTTCAGTTACAGGCTTGCTGTTCCTGAACTGTTTGTAAGTTTCTGTGAGGCCATTTTTGCTTGGGCTAAGGGAAAGTCTCTCTGTTGATCAGTGGCAGTGAAAAACATTGAGCAGCTCCCCTGCCCCCCGTGGGAGCGGTTACTGACTTGAAACTGTAGTTTTATTGACCAGTAGGGGTCATTTCCAAAACTCCTTCATCTTCCTCTCTTAAAACCTAGTTGCCTCATGGGTTTGGCGTCTTTTCAGGCTTGTTGGCTGTTGGTGAAGCACCCACCAAGAGGAGAAAATGCTGAGAGAAGAAGGAGCCACTTTTGAGATTTTAAGTATTTTTCTCTGTTTATTTGCTAAGTTTTTCTGCATAGTTGCCTAGTTTGAGCATTTTCTGGCTTGTTAAACTTGATTTCTGCATTAGTAGCTGTATTTAGAGCACAACCAAAAGCTGTTTACTGAATTTCCTGTTTGCACTTAATTTTAAAATCGTTTTTCTCAAAACTTGCATATTTTCTGTCTTTGACCTAGCACCCTTGTGTGGGGTCATTTACTGCACTGTTATAACTTGATATTACTTGTGAACCTCTGCTATCTCTGAAAAAACCAAAACAAAAAAAAATCTTGCTTTTTTCCCACTTTTCTGAGATTTAAAAAAGTTCAATTACAGGCTTGCTGTTCCTGAACTGTTTGTAAGTTTCTGTGAGGCCATTTTTGCTTGGGCTAAGGTAAAGTCTCTCTGTTGATCAGTGGCAGTGAAAAACATTGAGCAGCTTCCCTGCCCCCTCGTGGGAGTGGTTACTGACTTGAAACTGTAGTTTTATTGGCCCTATTGGGTCAATTCCTGGCTCTTTCCAGCCCCTGCTATCAAGCACGCTTTAGCGAGATTTAGCGCGGAGTTGCCACTAGAGCAGCATCAGGCAGCGCCGGTTTAACAAGGTTAAACTTTTTCTGGCTCCATAAAGTCTGTTCTTCATTTTTTCCCTTAGAACTGCTCTACTAGTAAGTATATCCCTTAACTAAAAAGCGCAGCACTTGTTCCTAAAAAGCTTTTTTTTTTTTCTTCAAAAAAAAAAAAAAAAAAAAAAAGCTCAGCACTTGTCTTAAAAGCATCTTCTTTTCAGGCTTAGCACTTCTGTATTATACAAAGTCCCTCACTAGCGAACCCCCCCCCCAGGAGTACCCACTTCCTTACTAAGTCCTCTCTCAATCAGTTACACCCCAAACTTCTTAATTTCTCTAGCATGTCGAAGGGCCAGATGCTGGCGTCCTCTCCTGTCCAGTTGGTGAATCTGGGAATATTGAGGCAATGTTACAATTGCCTCACGTACACAGACAACCCTCTCCTCCTCCCACATAACACAAATACTTGTGAGAGATGCAGCTATTTAGCCAAACTGGAGGCTGAGCTCTCTCAACTCAGGACTGGCAAGACCAGACAGGAGGAGAAGGCAACTACACACACCACAAAACCAGTCTCACATAAAGCTATCACAACAATGAATCAAACACATAAACACACAAAGACATACTCGGAGGCTCTGAGCAAAATTTACCTAAACAGCAGAGGCCTCCAAAGCAGACACCCAAGCAACCGCCACCTCATGACACACCACAGGCAACACATAAAACACAAAATCAGTGTGCAAAGCAGTCACAGCCCTTAAGGCCAAATACAACACCAAACATACTTGTCATAGGTGACTCCATAGTCAGACACATTGACGTCCCACTCACCAGGCTGAACAAGGAGAGGGTCACAGTAAGCTGCCTATCGGGCGCTAGAATCCGCCACATAACACAAGCACTCAGGTCACTCCACAGCAAGTACAAATATGACACAGTCATTGTCCATGCTGGTGTGAACGACCTGAGACGTACCTCCCTGGACTACATGAAAAGAGACATAGAGGAGCTCTCTGATTATGTAGCCCAGGCAGGTATGACCCTGACCCTGAGCAGCATCCTTCCTTCACCAAGAATGATGCCACAACATAGAGACAAGATGATCAGCTTTAACAATTGGCTTAATTTCTGGTGTCATTCAAAGGGGATCCAGTGTCTGTCTGCCTGGGATGACATGCTTGACAAGCCACGCTGCTTCGCAAGGGACGGCTTGCATCTGTCACCCCTGGGATTCTGGATATTGGCTAAGGCTCTTGCCACCCCCATAGTGCCTTTTTAGGCAAGGCTCAAATTCTAAACCTACCACCCTAGAAAACAAAAATGGGAAGAAACTAAGGGTAATGCTGCTCAATGCCAGAAGTCTAAATCTCAAAATGCATGCACTCGAGGCCCTTCTCAGTATGGAGAACATCGATGTCTGTGCTGTGACTGAAACCTGGTTCAAGGCTCCTGAGAGCACCCGGCACTATCAGGTTTTACCTCATATCATGCATTCCGGCCCCAAAACCCGGACCACACCACAAAAGGAGGGGGTGTATCCATATTCATCAAGGATACCCACACCTCCAGGTTGGTGGCAACGCACGAAGCATCGGAAACCATCCAGGTGCAATTAACCATAGGCAAAACTGCTCTACAATTTGTAGCATGCTACAGGCCACCCTCTCAAACTCAGGAACCCCACACAGCCTTCCTGAAGACACTGGAGGGTATAAAAGTATCTCCAAACACCATTATATTGGGTGACTTCAACTACCCGAATATAGACTGGGAACATTACTCAAGCCCAAACTTTCTAGCCCAAAGGTTCCTGGAGTTCATAAATTCAAATACCATGGAACAACTATTCACCATTCCCACAAGAGGAGAAAATATACTAGATCTCATCATCACAAGCATGGGGACAAAATGCTCCACACCGGAAGTATATCCCTCATTGGTGAGATCAGATCATAAACTAATCTCACTGGATATCCACATCCCGCCCCTACCCCAAACAAAAAAGACCACAGTGAAGAACTTCTCTAAAGCAAACTTCACACTACTCAAGACTGGTGTGGTATCCTTCAAGGCCCCTGAGCCAGTGGAAACCACAACCCAAGCTGCGGAAGCCCTTACAAATGCCTTCTACGAACACCTCCAGGACTGCATGGATCAGGCAATCCCTAATAAAACCAAGACTCTTTCCACCAAGGGCAAACGTCCAGTCTGGTGGACCCCAGCCATAAACAAACTTTACAATAAGAGGAGAAAGCTGTTACATGATAGAGCAAAATCCATAAAAGAGAAGACACCTTTGATCATTATTAGTAAAAATATACGAGCACTCATAAAATCATCCAAGGCCAACTTTGAGAGAAAAATTGCCATAGATTCAAAAGACAATCATAAGGCCTTCTTCAGCTATGTTAGAAACCTGGGTGGAAACTCCCAGATATGCTCAGAATTAATCCAAAATGATACAAAAATCACTGAACCCACAGACATTGCCAACATACTGGCAGACAGGTTCAGTGCAAACTTCACCCCTCTCCCCAAAGGAGAGATAACTATCCCAGCGGAGTGCAGCCTCCCAGACATCTCCAATGCGCAGGTGAAAGCTGCTCTCTCTAAAGCTAAAACACAGCATCAATGGGACGGATGGTGTCCCCGGCTGTGTGCTACACGAACTCAATGAGGAACTAAACCCGCACATAAGGCAGCTGTTTAATCTTAGCCTTACCACAGGATACGTGCCCAAGGAGTGGAGTACGGCAACTGTGGTCCCACTCCACAAAGGTGGTGCTTCTACGGACCCTGGTAATTACCGCCCCATAAGCTTAACAAGCCTGGTCTGCAAAGCTATGGAGAGGATCATAATGGAATTCATAAACAAAGACATAGGGGACTTGCAGACATTGGACCCGACCCAGTTTGGCTTTGTCAAGGGCAGATCATGCCTTTTGAACTTGGTCGACTTCTTCGAAACAGTCACCAAGGCCATTGATGAGGGAAAGGCAGTCCATACAGCCTACCTTGACCTTGCAAAAGCTTTCGACACAATACCCCACTCGGGTATTATAGAGAAACTTATCAACTTAAATGTAAACCCATATGTCACAAGATGGGTTGCAAACTGGCTAAAGGACAGAACCCACAGGGTATGAGTAGCTGGCGCCATGTCAGACTCCAAGCCGGTCACAAGCGGTGTCCCACAGGGCTCAGTCCTTGGCCCCCTGTTGTTCGGCATCTACTTCTCAGAAGTACAGGCTAACATAGGAGGACTATGGCTGACAAAGTTTGCAGATGACTGCAAACTGGGAGCCATAGTGAAAAGTACATCGGACACAGATATCCTTCAGAGGGGTCTCACGGAAACTGACAGCTGGTGCCAGAGCCATGGCCTGAAGTTAAATGCCAAAAAATGTATAGTCATACCCTTCGGGAAAAACAAGGTAACCCCAAGCTACCATATAGGTGGCAATCCACTAAGCACAGAAGAGGTTATCAGGGACCTGGGGACCCAGGTTGACAGTGGCCTTTCTTTTGACACTCACATTGCTAAAGTGTTTAGAAAAACCTTCTACATTGCCCACCTGATCATGAAGGGATTCACATCCAGATCAAGTGAGGTCATTGTTCCCCTGTACTCTTCAGTTATCAGACCAATGATCGAGTACAATGCCCCATTCGGGATGTATCTCACCCAACACCTGCAGCAATTGGAGAGACCCCAAAAGTTCCTCACCAAAAGGATAAAGGGACTCCAAAATCTGTCATATGCTGCCAGACTGAAGAAACTCCAGCTCTATTCAGTCGCATACCGTCTGCTCAGAGGTGACCTGTGCCTGACATACAAGGCCATGTCCAACCCGGAATTAATGGACATGCTCCACCTCAAAAAATCCAAATCTACCAGATCCAGTAGAGCAAGCGACTTAAACCTTAGCACAGATATAAATAGGACATGCTGGAGGGATAGATTTGTCACCCAGAGACTCCCTATGTTGTGGAATAAAATCCCAGTCCATGTGAGGCAGAGCACCTCGCTGGCTCTGTTCAAGAGAAATCTTGACCGGTGGATGGGAGATCGTAGGTTTACCCCGGGAATCATCTCTGTGTCACTGCTGGACAGAGGCACAACAAACTAATGGGCACAGTATTTTTTAACATAAGGGGTGGCGTAAGCCACAAAAACTCTGGGCTAGGCTTATAAATGTCTTAGGGCAGATAGCCTAGTATAAACCTATGAACCTATGAGAGACAAATCCTGGAATAACTGGCAACAAACAAAAACTGAGCTAAATTACCAAATGTACAAACAACTATGCAACCAACCAAAAAAATGGTTAACAAAGACAAAAAGCACAATTTCTCACACCAACTAAGTTCCAACAAAAACAATCCCAAAAAATTCTGGCATACCATCTCTCAGCTTCTTAATCCCAGAACCAAAGAAAATCCACCCCCTGCTACTAATAAAATCCCATCCCAAATAGCTGAAGCATTCAACTCGCATTTCATTAACATAATTCTTAATCCATTCAGTTCCTCCAACCAGCCCTCAAACTCACACACTACTCAAAACACCATCACCTCCCAACTTACCGCTGGACCCCCTCCTCATCTTCCCATCTCCCTCAGTATCTCCCCCCCCCCACTGTCCAACATCTTCCTCACCTTACTGTCTAAGCAATACCTACTCACCACATACATAGGTTACTCCTCAAACTAAAACCATGCCCTTTCTCCGCAGACAATCTCCCACCAGAATATTTAAAGCTCATTATAGATACCATAGCTTATCCAATATACTCATCAACCGATCCATCACAGAGTCCTACATCCCCACCTTGTGGAAAAAAATCCATAATAGCCCCCTTCGCAAAGGTAGCAAATCCTATGACATTACCAGCTATAGCCCTGTAGCTGTACTATCTCCCCTATCCAAACTATTAGAAAAATGCATACATAAACAGCTACTTAATCATACCCTACAAAAATAGCTGCTTAGCCTTACCCAGCACAGCTAGACCATCACAAGTACAACTACTGCATTTGTCTCCTTCACAAATATAGTGAACAAAGCCAGGGATGCTGTTCTACTAACATCTCTAACACTTCTTGATCTGTCCAAGGTCTTTGATACAGTTTCCCACCCCTTACTGCTACAGCAACTCTCTAACCTCAGTCTCTCCCCTACTTCTCAGTTATGGTTCCACAGTTATGTCACTGACAGACAACAGTACATAAAATGACAGGGTACCCTCTCAAGCTATCTACCAAATAGCACCAGTGTGCCACAGGGGTCCATTCTCGGACCATTACTCTTCAATATCTTTGTTGTTAACCTTCACACTGCCTCCAACCAAAGTACCCTCATGCAGTATACCGATAATTCTACCATCATCTCCTCCAACAACATAAATCACCTTCAATATCTAACCCAAACTGCCTTTACTTCCATTGAGACCTGGCTAAACAAGGCACAGCTCCTGCTTAACCCTAATAAAATAAAGCTTCTCCTTTTCATGCCCAGTAATACCTTAGACAATTTCAGGATCACTTCTCTAAACAATACTCAAATAGAAGTTTTTACCCAAGCCAAACTGCTAGGAGCTACCATAGACAATGAGATCTCCTTCGATCAACGTATTCACAATGTGATAAAAAAACCCACTGCAAACTAGGAATGCTATATTGGCACAAAAACATCATGAACCCAACCACCAAAACCACACTGGCCTCTACATATCTGCTTCCCTCTCTTCTCTTTGGTACCCCCATACTTACAAACATTCAGACTACCTTAAAACATAAACTAGAATCATGCTACAATAAAATTGCAAAATTTGCTATTAATGCACCCCACAACACACACTACTGTACTGCTCTCAAAATGCTCAATTTGTTAAAACTCCATCTCCTCCTTGACCAACTACAACTTAATATGGTGCACAAAATTACATACCAAATTGATAAATGCCCAGCTCTTAAGTCACTCCTCAAATCTACACTCCCACCAGAAATCTTCGTTCTGAAGACAAACAACTATTAACTCTTCACAGACCAATCAAAAAAGCTGGTCAATGTCTGTATTCCTACACTGTAGCAAAACTCTGGGATGCCCTTCTAAACAGCATCAGGACAATTCCTAACCACAAGAACTTCAAACTTACACTAAAAAAAATCTGCATAACACATCTGCCCCTGTTCCACATCAACATACCAACCGCTAAATCTTCAAATTAGACCCCCCTTCTTGCCACGACTTACAAATGTACTTACCCAAGCCTCTACCTTTCTTCTTATCTTCATACAGTCTACCTAGAAAACCCAGTAGTCTCCCTTTTTAAAATACACACTTCATTTTTCTTGTTCCCTATTCAGTCTTTCTACTAAATTGTAACCAGATGAACAGCATGCATGACTTGTACAGGCCTTAATTCTTGTACTCTTTGATTGAAATATATACTGCTGAGAGAATTTTCACCTGGCATTATGCCTTTAAAACTACACTTCCTTTGAACTGTAACTATTAGTGTATATGTAATTTGTAAGATGTTTTATTGTGGTGTAATTATTTTTCATCCTTGTATAATGTTTATTCTATTTTCTACTTCTATTTGTATTTTCATTGTTATGATTTGTGGAGCTTTTCTCCCTGGGCCTCCACTGAAAATGGGTTTTTGACCCAGTTGGACTTTCCCGGTCAACAAATGCCAAATAAATAAAATAAAATAAATGGGTACTTTTCCGTTAATGGGGCAACAGGCAAAATGTGCAGTTGAACCTCCCCACCTAACCAGTCGAAACTGCCTGTTGGAGAACACTTTCAAAACTTATAAATGTATCATGGATCGTTTTCCACTTACCCAATTAATTAAATCAATTTAATTGCAGTATCAGTAGTTCAGCAGATGGCATGCTTGCCTTTGCTGCTGGAAGTTTAGGATGCCATGGGTTCCGTTTCCCAGATAAATAGATTGATTAACTTTCAAGCACTGACACTGCAATGCTGCATTCCTCTGTGTGTCATCCTTCAAATGAAGCCCCATTGTCTGAGTTGATGGTTGTTCAACTTGCTCTGCTGATTTTTAAAAAAAGGGCAGTTATTTAAAGGGGTAGGATAATCTCTCTGGTGCTCCAGTCTGATTTCTCCTAGTCGGTGTGAATACCTCCTCGGGTCTCACCTGAAAAGGTAGTTGTGCTAAAGCGGTCAACAAAATAAATCTGTACAATTTCATTTGGGGGATACATTGAAACTACAACCTTTCCAAGCACTTACACTCAAGGGCTGATAGAGCTTCTCCCACTGCTTACCTTCAACAGCTGTAATGTATATAAATGTTTACTGTGTGGATGATTCACAAACCCGTTGTGTGATGGGCACACCACCTCACCCAAGCCATTTTAAATGATCAGTGTGAAGTTAGAATGCAAATGACTGGAAGAGGAAATTATCTACGGAGCTGCATTTCCTGTCAGGCCTTTAGGCAAATAGCAATAAATCACAGTGATGTTTTGACTGTTTTAAGAAAAAAAATAAAAAACGAACAGTGACTTCAGATTTTCTTCACCTGCACCTATCTGCCCAGTTTTAACAGCATTCACATCAGTGACTTCACATCGACCGCGCACTTTGCCTGTTGTCCCGTTAACGGAAAAGTACCAAAAAATGTAGTCAGAGCTGCATGTTCAGGGTATTATAATGAACCTGAACTTAGTGTAGTTACAGTTTAACGTGGGCATTTTCAATTTCATAGCATGACTGTACAATTTTTTCTTAAAATTCTTCATATCTTTTGTGAAAAGGTTGTGTTTTATTGGTTCTAGGTTGTCTCTCTCAACTCATCTGGGTTTATTTCATTACTTATTATGATTGTTTATGTCGCCAGTGAGCCTGGATCATTGTGGTAATTCATGAAAGTAATTTTCTTCTTATAAGGGTATCTGTACTTTCCTTATATGTACTTCAGTAGTTCTCATACATGCTCTGCTCTCAAGAGTCTTACTCCTGTTTTTCTCTGGCTATCTGCCATGGTGTAGTGGGGGGGGGGGGGATGTAGAGCTATTCAATTCCCATTTCATTTATGGTTCTATTCCATTAGAATTTTCTTTTGATTTTTTTTAAATACAAGGTTCACCTGTCTCTGTCCTAGCTATTGTGTTGTTTCTTGTTTTATTGTTTCCATTTGTCCTTTCTTGTACATGCGGACTCTGTAAAAATGCAATAGTTAGTATTTTCTTCTCCCTTTCCCTCTTCTACGCTCGTTTCAGTTCTTAACTACCTTTGTATGTATCTTTTTCACTTTCAAAAAGAAAAATTCATGGTATCCCTCGAAGTCTCAGAAAATTCAGTATGCAACCTATACTGGGTCAGAAACAAACCAAGAAGAAACTTGTTTTTGATGCTTTTATTGCTTTTAACAGAACCACCCTCTGTAACCTCTCCCTTGCTCCAAATAATGATTATATATAATAATGAATGTTTTTGATGCCTTTCATTATACTCAACTAGGATCGCTTGTTTGTGTGTTTCAATTAAGCAATAACCCACGCCTGGGTGTGGGTAATGCTGGAATTGCTCACGGTTGGTGTGGTTTGGTCACGAGGGCAAAGCCCGAGTGGCCAAACAAAGACAACCGTGGGTAAATCCAGCATTACCCACACCCAGAAGTGGGTTATTGCTATTATACAATGATATTATTTAAGGAAAAAAAATATTTACTTCTCTTAAATAATGGCATTGTATAATGCCTCCGTGCTGCCCTTCCGCAGCTGTCTGGTATTCTGCCGCAGTTCTGATGTACTGCACATGCGTATGCTTACACAGTACATCAGAGCTGTGGGTGGAAGCAATGGAGAAAGCAAGATCGCCGTTGCTTTTTACAAAGTGTCTCGCTATGTTAAGGGAGTTTAACATAGCGAGACAGCATTAAAAAAAGCAACGGATCTCCATTGATTTTTTTAAAGCTCTCTCACTATGTTAACCCCATTTAAGATAGTGAGACAGCTTTAAAAAAAGCAGCGGAGAAAGGAAGATCTCCTTTACTTTTTTTAAAGCTGTCTCGCTATGTTAAACTCCTTTAACATAGCGAGACAGTTTCTAAAAAGCAACGGATTCATTAGTATAAGTCGATTTACAACATGCACACTGACCAATCAGCATGCAGGTTTGGGAATATTAATGGTGGGGTCGTTGTATAATAAAGGATTTTCCATTTTTAACTCAGTTGTGGACTACCTACTATTTTCTATTTTGTAGTACATATTTTACAGTGAACTAGGTGCATAACATAATTCAAGGAGTGAACTTCACACCCTCCACAATGTGAAGTTTCTTCCTGGCTAGCTTTTTCTCTTTCCTTCTCCTTTTATGTTAAAAAAACCTTTATAGTTTGTCTGATATAGTAGAGTCTCTAAAGGTTTTTTACTTAAGATTACAGTTTTTGTTTTGTGGAGTGTGTTACCGTGATTGTGATTTTTTCCTAGTAGTGTTTAGAGTTGCTTAAGATGTTGGAAAAAGATAAAAGCCTGGCAGGCTTTAAAAAGTGTGGAAGATGTGGTCAGAAAATGCCCTTTTCTGATTCTCATACTCTTTGTGTATGTTGTCTTGGACCCTTTCACCTTCAAGAAAATTGTCCAGTTTGTCATGCCTTCAACCCAAGGGCTCTCGTTGAATGCAAGAACAAATTCATATTAAAAGGTTTACTTCTGTCCTTCCTTAGCGAGGCTTTATCTGAAGCTTCTAAAGAAAAAAAAAAGACAAATATCTCCCACTTCTTCAGACAATTTCACTGCTTTTTCTAAATCTTCATAGAAGCCCTTGTAAAGGTTTCTTCTGGATCCACCAGTTCCCTTGGATTATAAGAAGAAAAGGCCAAAATCCATGGATCCAACTCCATCCTCAGATCCAAGACATATGAAGACAAAATCCTTGCATCCCGCTGTCACTTTGGATCCAAAAAACTTAAAAATTAGACACACCTCAGATCTGACACAAAGATCTGATGATGTGGTAGTTTTACCCAGAACAAAATACTCCCCCTTAGTGGACCCATTTTCCTCCAGTGTTACTTCCTCCTTCTTGGAGAGGCCAAGATCTCCTTCATGGATGTCCACCCGCTCTTCAAGAAGCCTTACAGAAGATGATGTGGAGAGCTTAGTGAGACAAATTTGGCGCAGAGCCAGTCAGTGACCTTCTGGCTCTTGCCCCTTTGGGTCAGGAGATCCGTACTTCCAGTACCCCACCTTTGTTCCTCCTGTGACTCCTTTCAAGGTCTCAGACCCCTTGGATCCAAGTCATCTGGGCCTGTCAGCTTCAGATCCAAAAATCCTTTTTACCATGGATCAGAGGCTTGCTCTGAATTCTTTGGTTCAGTCAGATCCAAACAGCTCTCGGAGCTGATTCTACCCTGTCAGGTCCAAGGTGCTTCACTCGACTCTGATGGTTTCTGAGCCATCGCAACAAGTCAGAGTTTTGGCAGTGGTTAGTTCGGCTCTGACTTCAGCCTTGGGTAGACTGTCCTCATGTCAGGGAGGGACCTTGGATTGGAGGCTGTCTAGGGTCCTATCCATCACCTGGGAAGTCTGCCTTTGCGGTCATAGAGAGAGCCACGTCCGCACCCCTGACTCAGATGGCACCTACCCCCCTGGACCATTTGTCTACATCTGTCCCATCACTGCGTCTGGAGTTTCAACTATCCTCTCTACAAGGCCGACTGATATTGAAATCCCAGGCTTCCCTTCAGGTTATCCCCCCTTCTGACACTTTACCAGAGTACCCCACTGAGGAGGTCCCTGAGAAGAAAACATGCAAGAGAAAGCATTTAGCTTCCCCTGAATCTGTCATCAAAGACACAGATTTTGATGAGGGCAAAGGGTCCCCACAGTCACCTCCTGATGACATCTCATTTGGAGACATCCTGGAGATCCTAAAACAGAGAGGTTCAGAGAAATCCATACTCCTGGAGGCATTCAGTACTTGGCCCATCTACCTCTTGGGTAACCCCACCCACTTGATCTTGTAGTGGGCATGGCAAGATCCAGACACCATTGAGCCAATCCATAGGAAGCTGGATAAAATCATGACAGCTCCATAGAATAAGCAGTTTTGATTCAAGAGTGTACCTGTTGATGCCATGGTCATGGCTGTGGCCACTAAGAAGGAACTTGCTGAAGAAAGTTCTTCTGTTCATCCCCCCAACAAGGAGTCCTGGGTGATGGACAGATTCAGCAAGCATGTCAGTGCTTCAGCAACCTTCGCTTTAAGGTCACTGAACTATTTAGCGCATTTCATGAGACTACAGAGGCACCTGATTAAGGAGATATTGGATCCCCTGTCAGGATCTGTTTTTGTAGAGGTGAAAGCATCTATCATCTCTCAGTTGGCTACCCTACAATCAATATACAACTCCTTCATGAGGCTCATTTCTAATGTAATATAAGGAACATCTAGAGCAGCGGGTTCAGGTGTTGCCATTAGGAGACATGCCTGGATGCGCTTATGTGATTTTTGCAGAGCCCTTTTAGTCTTTGTTCATCAATGCTTCTTTTGACAGCATGTCTCTTTTTACCCCCAAGGTTAAAGATGCATTGTCTAGGTGTGAGAAGGATGGAAAAACTCTTTCTGCTGTGGGTGTACATTTTCCACCACTCAAACATCCTTTTCAAGGAATTAGCAAGGCAGGGGTAAAATGTGGTTCAAAAAATCCCAAGGATCTTTCCAAGACACACGTTGAGGAGGTTTCCCCAGAGGCAGAGGGGAAACTCAAATAGTAGATGCCGCTCTCACAGCAGAGGTGGCCCACAGAACCAAAGGTTTAGAGATTCTTTCTTTGGTAAACCCTTTCAGCACTCCTGAAAGGAGGCCTGATCAATCTGGGGTCGTTTGTCCTTGCCACAAAGCCTCCATTGTATGCATGTACGGCAAAATTGCAAGGCGAAAACGCAAAGTGAAAAATAAAAAATGGTCTGCACAATGAACAGTGGCTGTAGTAAACTGTTTAATCTAACAGTTATTAAAACCAGTACAGGAATACTTGCATACCGGTTTTGGCCAAAGCCTTCTTCAGTGCAAAATACAAAAACTGGAAGTGTAAAACACCCCACACAGTCACAAAATATTTATCTAAAAATCAGACACCCCCCCTCTCTTCTGCCAATCAAAGTACATCATTTAACCCAGGGGAAAATAAAGCCCCTAATTTAATCCAAAAACTATTTTTTTTTGGTTTAAAATGTCATGCCAACCCAACTTATTATACCCCTGATACAAATAGAGCAATAGCAGTAAATCTGAATGTTGCTGTAGAATGCAGCAAAAACATGATTATATAAGGCATTAGACATTCTTTTATTATGAATATCACTTAAATGCTCAGAAATATGCATCTTAAAGTGTCTAGATGTCTGTTGTATATAAAAAGCAGGACAGTAACACAACTAAATAAATAATCCATTCAGAAACGCAGTTAGCAAAACATAATATCATATACAACAGATATTAGCAGATGAGAATTGTTTTATTTTTACATGTTTGCAAGCTGTACAATGTCCACAAAGAAAGCAACCTGGCGAAGGTACACCTTCTATAGATCACTGTCTGTTGACATCAAAACGAACAGTTTTTTAAAATGATTTAAAACATTTCCAATAGATTTCCCCCTCCTAAAGGCAAACATGCAACGTATAGGCAACATTTTTGCCAACTTATCAGTCAAAGGTGGTCCACAGTGCTTATTGATTAGGTTGCAAAACTGCCTGTTATTACTACAAAAACTAATAATAAATTGAATTTTATGGCTATGTTTTTTTACTGATCTTATAACTCAGTAAGGTGGCCCTAACAGCAGATTGAGCAAAACAATGAGCTTGATCTGTAACAGAAGCATTATAACCCCTAACCTGGACTCTGCAAGTTCATCACTATGTTTTTGTAACTCTTCCGCAGAAGAGCAAATTGTCTTAACCCTAAGAAACTGGAATTTACAGATGTTATTAACAATATAAGGCGGATGACACATACACAAATGCATGGATCTCACCATACCCAATAGAACTAAGATGCTCTCCTCAAAAAAAAGGAAGCCAATCTGGTGGTCCCCTGCCATAAACAAACTCTGCAACAGGAGGAAGAAACTGATGCGGAATAAGGTGAAGTCCCAAGACTGGAAAAACTAATTTATCAGCCTCAACAAAAGGTTGAGATCCCTCATCAACTCCTCTAAAGCTAGCTATAAAAACAGAATTGCAGCACATAGTAAAGACAACCTCAAGGCCTTCTATAGTTATGCAAAGAATCTCCATGGCAATACCCAGATTTGCTCTGAGCTACTGTACATTGGTACCTCCTATACTGAGCCAACAGATATTGCAAATATACTGGCAGACAGATTCAGTGCTGACTTTACCCCGCTCCCCCCTCCCCAAAGGACCAATCACAATGCCAGTAGATTGCCAGGCACCCAATATTACTGCTGCACAGGTTAAAACAGCACTGTCCAAGGCCAAGAATTCAGCCTTTATGGGACCTGACAGTATCCCTGGCTGTGTTCTACATGAACTACAGAGTGAACTGCCACCTCACCTGTGTGCTCTGTTCAATCACAGAATCACCTCAAGCTTTGTCCCTACCAAATGGTGCACTGCTATAGTCATCCCTTTCCACAAAGGAGGAGCGACTACAGATCCCGGGAACTATCGCCCCATTAGCCTGACGAGACTGATATGCAAAGCTATGGAACGCATCATCATGGACCTAATAAACAAGGATATAGGGAATCTCCAAACTCTAGATCCTACACAGTTTGGTTTTGTTAAGGGTAGATCATGCTTGCTCAACTTGGCAGACTTCTTTGAGTCAGTCACCAGAGCTGTGAATGAAGGTAAGGTAGTTCATACAGCCTACCTTGATCTGGCCAAGGCCTTTGATACCATTCCCCATTCAGCAATCATAGAAAAACTTACTAAGCTAGGCATCAACCCCTATGTCACTAGGTGGGTTGCAAACTGGCTCACAGATAGAACCCACAGTGAAAAAGTAGCTGACTCCAAGTCAGACTGCCGACCAGTCATGAGTGGAGTCCCACAGGGTTCGGTCCTGGCTCCTCTCCTGTTTGTTATCTACTTCTCTGAAGTCCAGGCCAACACAAAGGGACTCTGGCTGACAAAGTTCGCAGATGACTGCAAGTTGGGGGCTATTATTAACTCCCCAAGAAATGTCGACATCCTACAGAAAGGCCTCAATGAGACCAACAACTGGTGTCAGAACCATGGCCTTAAGCTCAATGCCAAAAAAATGTGTCTTCATCCCTTTTGGGAAAAACCCGGTTCCCTTGAATTACCACATTGATGGTAGTCCACTGAGCACAGAAGGCGTTATAAGAGATCTGGGAACACAGGTTGACAGCAACCTCTCATTTGACCACCACGTTGCCACTGTGGTCAGAAAGTCCTTCTATGTGGCACATCTCATTACTAAGGGTTTTGCATCCAGGAAGAAAGAGGTCATTGTCTCCCTCTACTCTTCCTTCATTAGGCCAATCATCGAGTACAATGCCCCATTTGGCATGTACCTCACTAGACACCTGCAACAACTGGAGAGGCTGCAAAAGTACCTCACAAAGAGGATCCTACGCCTTAAACACTTGTCCTATATGGACAGACTCAAAAAAACTCCAACTATTCTCTGTCTCATATCGCCTACTTAGAGGCATTCTCTGCTTGACTTACAAAACCATGTCTGACCCAGCTCTGTTAGAAATGCTACATCTAAAGAAATCCCAATCCCCTCCGCACCACATGCTCCAGAGAACTCAACCTCATTACCACAATCAACAGAACATGCTGGAGGGACAGGTTTATAACCCAGAGACTGCCCATGCTATGGAATAGACTTCCCATACCCATACATGTCAAGCAGAGCACCTCACTGGCCTTCTTCAAGAGAAATCTTGATGAGTGGATGGGAACTAGAAAATTCACCCCAGGGATCACTCCAGTGGCTCTACTCGGCAGAGGCACTAGGAACTAAGGTTGGGTGGCACAATGCCAGGGTAATCCTATGGGCTAGGCTTGTAAAGGCCCCAGGGCCATTAGCTTAGTACACACCTATGAACCTATGGCAGCTATCAGCTGCTAGTAAAGAGTTATAATTGAGATTCCTTTCTAAATAAGGTATTAAGCATACTATCAGCCATTCTAACAACTTTAACAGCCAAAAAAGAAATTTCCTTAATGTCATAAGAAACAGTGAATTGTAAGTCCCATTTATTATTGTTCAACTATTGTATAAATTGTTCCAAATAAATTACATCAGATTTCTACACCAGCCAGGTGTAATTTAGGTAATGTCTCCATATATCCATATAAAAGTTGTTCCTCTATATATCCTATGAAAAAGGTCTGCATAAATGGGAGCAAAAGAAGCCCCCATAGCTCTACCTTGTAATTGTAGATAGCAATAACTATTACAATAAAAAAACATTCTTGGTCAGAACATGTTCAGTTAACACAATAGAAATGTGTTAAATCCAGGGCTTTACAAGCCCATCCTATTCAGCCAAAATTCTACAGCCAACAAGCCAACCCAGTGTGGAATATTTGTGTATAATGCCTTAATATCTAATGTACACATATACCAAGTTTTCTCCAATTGCATGTCTGACAATATATTAAGGAATACTGTGGTATCTTCAATTCTAGAACAAACTCCAGTTAATAGGGACTTAAGATAATTAGTGAGAAAAGCAGAAAGAGCCTCTGTTAGTGAGCCATGACCCGAAACTATGGGTCTACCTGGGGGGAGTACAACATTTTTATGAATTTTGGGTAGCATGTAAAAATACTAGGGACTGGGGTCAGTTACTGTTAAATGGTACAAAGTACTCCTAGTGATGATCCCTTCCTCAAATACCAAAGACAAAAAAGCATCAGTGTCTTTTTGCATCCATCAACTGATTCATTCCTTCATGTGCATATAAGTCCTAGTCCCAAATCACTACTGCACCCCCCTTATTTGCATTATTAATGACCACCTTATGATTATCTTTCAGAGACAGTAATGCCTAGTATTGTTCAAGGGTTAGATTTCTCTTAGAAACTAATGTATAATCAAACTTAAAATGTAAATCTTTTAATACATTTTGTTAAAACACAGAAACATATTTGTTCACTGGTGAAGAAAAAGAGGATGGCCTAAATGTAAATTGTAATTCCCCCTGTACATCTTTATTCTCAAAATATAACAATACATTCAATTTTGTACAAAAAGACAAAAATCATTAACAAAAACATCTTCCATCACTGAATAAGTTGAAACAAACCCAAGTTCCTTATTAAGCACCTCTCTTTTGGCCACAATCAGTGTAGTTTGAGATATATTGTGTATAATGGATTTAGTATCTATCTGGGTGCCATCAACCGGACCAGTGCATCCAATGTGGTAACTTCATTTGGAATGTTTATGTCCAGCCTTCTGGTACACACAAAGGGTTCCTCTTCTTAGCTGCTGGCAACTCACTACAAGTCTCAATATCAGTCTCAATCGAGAATGACGATTCTTCCGTTGATGACTCCATGCCCATTGAGGAATGCCTAAGTATCGACTGTGGGTTTTTTTTTACAGTCTTTATTAGAACCATGATCTCAGGACTGTCTATTTTTACCCATAGTAAATTTAACTGATTTATGAATACTAAAAGGTTTTCCACCAAGATAATCCACACTCTCTCTTAAATGTTTTAACTTTGCGGGCTTGTAGTTCACGTTCATAAGAAACAAGCACAGAGGAAAATAAACCAAACTGTTTATCATAATCCACATGTTCTTATGTGTCTGATTTTTTTAAATATATATTTTGTGATTGTGTGGGGTGTTTTACATTTTCAGTTTTTGTATTTTGCACTGAAGAAAGTTTTGGCCAAAACTGGTATGCAAGTTTTCCTGTACTGGTTTTAATAATTGTTATATTAAACAGTTTCCTACATCCACCGTTGATTGTGCTGGCCATTTTTTATTTGTTGTTTGTCCTTGCACCAGAGGGCCTGGCTAGAAACAACCACAGATACTTGGGTGCAGAGGATCATTTCCAGAGGTTATATAATACCATTTTCCCTTTATCCTCCCAATTCAAGAAAATTCCTTGATGTTCCATCCAATCAGAGGAAACAAGCAGCAATGCAAATTCAAAATCTGATAAAAAAAAGAGGAATCCAAAAGGTCCCTGCAGACCAGTTAGAATCCAGAACTTACTCAAGATTCTTTTTAGTGCCAAAGAAAACAGGGGACTGGAGGCTGAGTCTGGATTTCAGCGTCTTAAACAAATCTGTTTGAAAGACCAATTTATGAATGATCATGGTTCAGTTCATTCTTCCTTTTTTGGAAAAGGACAATTGGATGTGCTCAATAGATCTTCAGGATGCGTACTATCGCATAAAGATTAACAGACTATCCAGGAGATTTTTATGCTTCCCCCTGGGAGCTATTCACTCCCAGTTCAGATTTTTGCCCTGTGCTCTCACCACAACCCCCAGGGTGTTTACCAAATGCATGGCAGTAGTAGGAGCTCACCAGAGACTGCAGGTATTCCAGGTGTTTCCATATTTAGATGGCTGGCTCATCTCCTCCCCAATCAGGCATCTGCTCATTAGTAAGAGACATATGCTCTACTGGGAATAACCATAAACTATGAAAAGTCTCATCTAGAACTAAGTCAAAGTCTAGAGTTTATAGGAGCACTGCTCGATACAAAGTCAACTATAGCCTCACTTCCCCTCTCTAGAGTCTAGAGTTCATAGGAGCGCTGCTTGATACAAAGTCAACTATAGCCTCACTTCCCCTCTCTAGAGTCTAGAGTTCATAGGAGCACTGCTCGATACAAAGTCAACTATAGCCTCACTTCTCCTCTCTAGAGTTCAGACAATAAGATCACAAGTGAAAAAGATTGTTTGCAGGACCAAAATCTCAACTGACTTGGTCTTTCAAGCTTTGGGGTAAGCGGTGGCAGCTATAACATTGCTACCCTTAGCCAGATTCCATATGAGAGTTCTTCAATGGATGTTGGCCTCCCAATGGTCAGTGGCTTCATCCTCCTTTATCTGCTCCAATACAAATCACCAATATATGCAAGAGGGATCTAATGTGGTGGATTCAGTCAGAAGAGGTTCTACAAGGCCATTTGTTTGTTCCCTCTCAGCCCAAGGCCATTGTGACCATGGAAGCTTCCCAGATGGGGTGGGGGGCTATTACCTAGGAAAAACAGTCCAAGGCACATGGTCCCCCGAAGAGGCCTGTTTGCATATCAATGTCCTTGAGTTGAAAGCAGTGTTTCTAGCATTGCAGGCCTTTCAGAATACTCTCCCTTCAGGAATGATTGCAGTTCAGACAGACAATATGTTAGTCATTTGGTACACCAACAAACGAAGAGGAACAAGTTCTTACCCCCTATGTCGAGAAGCACTCGGGGTTTGGCAATGAGCGATCTTATCCAACCTTTTCATATAGCAATGCATATTCCAGGGAAATACAACATGTTAGCAGACAAACTGAGCAGGTATATCCTACTACCTCATGAATGGTCCCTCAGCAAGAACATGATGAAATTGTTTTTCCGACAATGGGGACAGTCTTAGTGTGATCTTTTTGCATCTCCCCTGAACAAATGCAGGAGGCCAGCAGCTTCTTTGCCCTAATCTCCCTACAGGGGGAATCACCGAGTGAAACTCTTTATCATGATTCGCTCTGCCCCCCCCCCCCCCGGTCTGCTTTATGCTTATCCCCCAATTCATTTGATTCCAAAGTTCTTACAGAAAGCCTCCAGGTTAAAGAACAAAGTCATCCTCATTGTACCTTATTGGCCTTGACAGATTTGGTTCCCCTTCCTGTGACCTCATTTAATTCATCAGCTCTGGATTCTGGACTCCACTCCAAACCTGCTGTTTCAACTGACAGGCATGATACATCCAGACCTCCCCAATCTCAAACTGACAGCTTGGTTTCTCCATTTCCAGTAATAGTTAGACAACCTGTGCTTTTGTCACCTCTCCGCCAGATTTTATCTTCCCTTAAACCATATACACAGAAACTTTATTCTGATAAATGGAAAAGATTTGTACACTGGGCACTTCAAAATCATGTGGAACCATTTTCTGCCCCAATTCAGAACATTTTTGATTTCTTGACTCTACTTTTTAATTAAGGAGTCAGTTCTTCAATAGTTAAAGTTCAGTTGGCAGCAATTTAATGGTTCCTCACTCGCTTCTCATAAACTTTGTAAAAGATTTTTACAAGGCACACTTCTGTTAAAAAATGCGTTTAAAGATTCTACTCCTCCTTGGGATCTAACTCTGGTACTACAAACCTTGGTGCATCCACCCTTTGAACCTGAACATGACTGTGATCTTAAATTTCTTTCTTGGAAAACTTTGATGTGAAGTTGTTCAGTCTCGACTTCATTCTTACTGATAGGTTCGGAGCCAATCCTCGGCTCCGAGTCGGCCAATTTGCAAAGCTCAAGGTCTCTAACAGCTCAAGGCCAAAGCCCTATCCCACAATGCGCCACTACATTCCCCAGATCTAGTTTGACGCTGCAACTGATCGTGCATTTCTCTACAGCTCAGGCCGTTGGGGAGATAAGTTTACTATTTTGTACTAAAATTTTTAGAATAATTCTATTTTTTTCTTGTTAGTTAGTGTTTATATAGGTTTGTAGTTAGGACAGTTTGTCCATTTATGGATTATATATCCTTTTTGACCTAAATCATCTCTCTAGTTGTTGGATGTTGGCCCTGTTTTCTTCTTTCTGTGTTTAGCCGTTAGGCTTATTTGCCCTATCCTTAGCCAAGTTAGGCTGTTGCAGTTTCTGCAATTTTTTATTAGCTGGTTAGGCTCTTAGCCGTTTTTAGGCTGTTTTCTGTTATTTACCTTAGCCTGTTAGGCTTATTCTGTGTTTGCAGTAGACATTAGGAAGCTACAGTAAGCTGCCTTTTTGTACTTGTAGCCGGTTAGGCTTAGTTTCATTTTCTGACGGTGTATTGTTGTTTTCCTTGCTGACTTCTGTATTCTTTCTAATATGTCTGAGAAGGCAAAATCAGGGTTTAAAAGATGCCCTAAATGTAATCAGAAGATGTCGAAAACTGATGGCCACTCCACATGTGTGTATTGCTTGGGTGAAGTCCATTTACAGGAGGTCTGCTCCATTTGTCATGGGTTCAGCTCTAGAGTTTTGGCTGAAAGGAAACATGAGTTAGTGAAGCATGGATTGATTAAGTCTGCTTTCCAATCAGACTTGGATTCTGCTCTGGGACAACCAAAACCTTCTTCACCAGCCTCTTCACCTAGTTTGGGTCCAAAGGGCTCTTCGGTTCCAAAATCTTCGAAGAAAGCTCCTGTCTTGGCTCCATTGTCATCAGAACTGACTGTACAGGTAGTTGGTAGGAGCCGGTCCCCAGTCTTGGAACTGGTATCTCCTACCTTGAGATCCCCGATTCTGGGTTCACCGGCTCCATCAGTGGTTTCCTCTCGGGCGTCCAGACTCTCTAATTTGGACGTGGATTGAGTGGTTTCAAGGCTCTCTTCCCCTAGGCACAATTGCAATCCAGTCAGACAACATGTCTGTAGTCTGGTACATAAACAAACAAGGAGGAACGAAATCTTACGCCCTATGTCGAGAAGCTCTAAGATTATGGAAATGGGCAGAGTCCACCCAGCGCTTTCTGATAACAATGCACATCCCAGGGAAATCCAATGTGATAGCGGACAGACTCAGCAGAGCTATTCTGTTGCCTCAGGAGTGGTCTCAAGAAGGAAACAGTGGAAATGATTTTCCACAGATGGGGCCAGCCTTGCTGCGACCTTTTTGCCACCTCCACAAACACCAAGTGCAGAAACTACTTTCCTGATCCCTCAACAAGGACAACCCCCGAGTGACGCACTTGTCCACGATTGGCCCCCAGGACTCCTTTATGCTTTCCCTCCATTTACCCTAATTCCCAAAGTCTTACAGAAAGCCAGTTTTCTGGGCTGTACACATCTTAATAGCCCCATATTGGCCCCGTCAAATTTGGTTCCCTTTCCTGAAGTCTCACCTATTGGAGGAGCCTTTGATCCTGGACCCAGTGCCAGATCTGTTGACCCACTCATCAGGAGCTCTTCACCCTTCTCTCCAGTCCATCAAACTGACAGCTTGGCTGCTCCAATTCCCAGAATAGCCAGGTTCCAGAATTTATCAGAAGAGGCTCGATATATTCTCTTATTGTCGCACAAATCTTCAACCAGCAAACTTTATCTCAGTAAGTGGAAAAGGTTTTCCATTTGGGCACAGCAACATAACACTGACCCTTTCCTGGCATCCATTTCAGATATTTTGGAATTTCTAACAAAACTGTTCAATGAAGGAGCTGCAGCAGCATCCATTCTAGTCCAACTGGCTGCTATTTCTAATTTTCATATAGGTGCATATGAAAATGGTTATGTAAGTTGGATAAGGCTTTTTTGAAGGGTACGATGCACTTAAAACCACTGATCAGATCTCCTACTGCTCCATGGAACTTAAACCTAGTCCTGTCCAAGATTATTCTCCCACCCTTTGAAACCTGCCTCTTCTTGTGCGCTGAAATTTCTTACTTGCAAGACCATTTTCTTGGTGGCCATTACATCAGCATGCAGAATTTCGAGTTGCAAGCCCTTTCTGTTAAGCAGCCATACTTAACATTTCACAAACATAGGGAATCCGTTCATTCTTACCAAAAGTGTATTCAGAATTCACACTTAATCAGACGATTGAATTACCCGTTTTCTTTCCCAATCACTCAAATCAGTTGGAATATATGCTTCACAAACTTGACATCCATAGACAACTTTGCTTCTATTTGGACAGGACAAAAGACCATAGAAGGGCTGATCAGCTGTTTGTCTCCTTTTCAGATTCTAAAAAAGGTGCACCAGTTTCCAAATCTACCTTGTCTAAGTGGCTCTCTGATTGTATATCCTTTATTTACCGTGAAGCGGGCATTGCATTACATGACAAAGTCGGGGCTTATCCTACAAGAGCGGTTTCTACTTCTGTAGCCTTTTTGACCAGGCTACCTATTGATTCAATTTGTGCAGCTGCCACCTGGTCAAAGCCACATACCTTTATATCTCACTACAAAGTGGACAAGGCTTCTAGGGACAGAGCTTCATTTGGGTCTGCTGTTCTTAAGCAGGTACTCCCGTGAGCCACCCAAGATTGTGGTGCTGGGGACGCTACCCATCAGTAAGAATGAAGGCGAGCTTGAACAACTTCACATAAAGAAGTTATGTACTTACCATAACGTTCCATGTGAGTTGTTCTTCTTGCCTTCATTATTACGATCCCTCCACCTACCCCCATCCAATGTCTGGAAGTTTGAGAGGTTCTATCTTGGTTTTGGTTCTCCTGAGGAGTTTCCTATCACAAGTGGTCTGTATGATTTCTTTCAAATCTGGAGTAGGTTTTACACTAGTTGGCAGCAAACAAGATCTGGGGAAAGTAATGGTGCATTGTGGGATAGTGCTTTGGCCTCGAGCTGTTAGAGACCTTGAGCTTTGCAAACTGGCCGACTCGGAGCTGAGGATCGGCTCCGAACCCATCAGTAATAATGAAGGCGAGAAGAAAACTCACATGGAACGTTATGGTAAGTACATAACTTCTTTTTTTTGGTGGCCATTACTTCAGCCAGATAAGTTTCTGAATTTCAAGCCTTATCTGTGAAACCCCCAGATCTAATTTTTCATAAAGATAGAGTTACGTTATGAGTTAATACATCCTTTTTGCCGAAGATAGTTTCAGAATTTAATAAACAGTCCATCAATTTACCAGTGTTCTTTCCAAATTACTCAAACAAGGGCAAATATTTGTTACATTTATTGGATATTCATAGGCAACTGCATTTTTGTTTATACAGAACAAAGGATATCAGAACTACAGATACATTTATTTGTTTCTTTTGCCAATATGAAACTGGCCAAACATTTATTCAAAATTACTCTTGCCACATGGCTTACTGGCTATGTTTCCTTTGTTTACAACAAATTGGATATCCCTTTACCAAAGCAAGTTCTTGCTCATTCAACCAGGTCTGCAGCAACTTCTTCAGTTTTTCATTCTAGAGCATCTATGGATGAAATATGTCTTACCCCCTTTGCAGAGTAGCCGTGTTAGCTTGGAATACAGTTTCACAACACAATCTCACTCAACGGGCATCTTACATTCTATCAGAGCAAAACTGTGTTGCAGACAAGCTGAGCAAGACAAGGGCAGACCCTCATGAATGGAAAATAGATAATGGGGTCTTCCAAGATTTTATCCATCTGTGGGGAGTTCTAGACCTTTTTGCTTTGTTTCTGAACAATCAACTTGCAAGATTCCTTTTCAGGTTTCCATGCAAGAAGGCCTAGAAGACGGATGCCTTTTTTCCTTGGACAGGAATATTTTTCTATGCTTTTTCACCCTTTCCACTAATATCCAGGGTACTTCTGAAGATTCAGAAGGAATCCCCCAAGATCATTGTGGTGAATTCATTTCTAGCCAGGGCAACCATGGTTCTTCCTTCTTTTGGAAATAGTCAGGGACAATCACCACAAGCTTCCTCACAGACTGATCTACTCATACAAGAGGGGTGTTTGATATACCCTGGCATCAATAAACTTCAGATGACTGTGTGGATGATAGGGTCTTAATTCCTTTTCGGCACCTGTTTACTAAGGATGTGCTGCAGGTACTAATGGAGGCAAGACAGCCTGCTACCAGAAAATCATATATTAACAAATGGAAAAAGTTTTCTAGTTTGTGTCAGCAGCATAGCTGGCACCCACTCGGGGCTAGTTGTTCTTTGGTTTTATGATATTTGTGCAAGTTATTAAATGACAGTCTTTCTTATTTCTTTGTCAGGGTTCATTTATCAGCCATTTCAGCATGACTGCCAATGGATCCTCCTCTTTCAGTGCAGTCTCATGTCAAAATGTTTTTGAAAGGGGTTTTGCACAAGAAGCCTCTAAGTAAACTGGTGCCCCCCTCCTTGGGATCTTAATTTTGTGTTAGAGAAGTTAAAACTTTCTCCACTTGAACCAGCTAACCTTGCTGACTTGAGGTTCTTAACACGAAAAACAGTTTTAGATTACTCTGACCTTTGCAAGAAGAGTATCTGAGATGCAAGCTCTTAAGGTGAGTCAACCCTATCTCATTTTCCACACGGGCAGTGTTTCTTTGAGAACTAATCCTTTTTTGCCTAAAGTGGTGTCGAGTTTTCTTTAACTCTCAATCTCTTTTTTTTTTTTTTTCTTTCCTGAACATAAAAAATAAGGGAGAAAGGATACTCCATACATGGATGTCCACAGACAACTCTGATACTATCTTGACAGAACTAAATCTTTCAGATCTTCGGATTAGATGTTCATTTCCTGTGAAGGTAAGAAGAAGGGATAACCTGTGTCAAAACAGACTATTTCCAAATGATTGTCTAAAGTCATTTTGTTATACTCACCATAACAAAGTTATTCCAGGTAGGGTCGTGGCCCACTGTACCAGGGCCTTGGCTTCATCTATGGCTTTTTGGAAAGGGTTGGATTCTAGAAGTATTCTAGAAAACAGCGCCTTGGTCTGCTCTCCGTACTTTTATAAAGTACTGTAACTTTGAGTCCTTCTCTAAGTCCAGGTCAGGCTTTTCTATGACCAGGGCCTCCTGGACTCTTCTCCTTCCAATGTAACTCTCAACCAATTAGGGACATATTTCAACAGAATCAGGGACAAATCGGGACACTTTTAAAATATTAGTGCTATTAGCTTAAGACATTGACAGATTATGACAATGTGAATTAATAGACATTTCCTGACGTAAGAGACATTTATTGCTGTAATTATTGCCATTGTTTAGTAAGTATAATTCACCACCTTTTCTCCAATACTCACCAAATTTTGGGGGGATTAAGAGGGACAGAGCTAAAATTTGAGTCAAAATCAGGGACATCCCTGAAAATCAGGGACAGTTGCGAGGTACCTTCCAAATGTAGTAAGCTAGGGTAATCTGCCCATATTGTTAAGGATACTGTGGTAGTGATCAGTATGATGAACAGACAGTTCATGTAGTAGCTGTTCCCTCCCTCCATCCCCCTTGTTTTTTGGTGTGCCAGGGTGTGGACATTTATTTTTTGTTGCTCTTAGTATTGTTATTTCAGGGCTCAGCCTCCCTCTGTCTGTTTGGCAGGAAAGCTCTGAAAGGCTTGTCACCCAAGCTTGCCTTTTAGTCATCTCACCTGGAGCTGCCTGGCAGTTCAGCTACATGGAAGGTGCCCTGAAGCTTTGGAAGCTGGCTGGCTGTTGTAATCTTGGCAGGATATAACTCATAATAGTTAAGGCTACTGCAGTAGTGATCATTTGAACATCTACTGTTATAGTAGGTTTACATATGCATCTGTACTTTTCTGCTCAAGTGGATACATATTCTATTGCCAGCTGGAAGATACGACAATATCAAATCATAGTTAGGAAGTAGAAAAAGTTTTCCTTTTTGAACATTTGCTAGAACATTAATGCAGATACAGTTAACATCCCTCAAATCTCCCAGTATTTTTGGACCTCTTTAACAGATGGCTGGCCTTTCTGTCAAAGATCAGCTGTCTGTTTTTTCTGCTTTTTTCTTTATACCCCTCTGTCTTCCCAAACTCTGCAAACTTGACAGTGAAACTTCCTCAAAGGCACCTTTTATCAGAGACCCCCTAGAAGGCTCATCCTTTATATTTCAGAACAGAGTTTTGTAATTGAGAAACTTACCTTGCTACCTGTTGAACAGCTTTAATTTCTTTTCAGGCATCATCTCAGCAAAGAGAATTCTGGGCTTAAATCAGAGAGACCTATGCAGAGTTCCACAAGGATATAGTGTCTTTAAGACTATTTTTTTTTGACAAAAATGGTTTTCAAATTAACTCAGACATTTGATCCAGCCTGTATTGTTCTACCCCAGCCCTCGGAATGAGACAAAAACCGCACACCATGTCAACAGACAAAGTAAGCTATAACACAAACAGGGTTAAGGATACCAGGCTGTAAGACCAGTTTGTCAGATCAGCTATCTTTAATACTGGGTAAACAGGATAGTCTAGTATCTAAACTTTCAAATGGCAAGCCTGTTACTTTACATTTGCTTTGACCACCATTGAAAATATTGCCTGATCAAGGGCAGAGCCCAAGCTATTAGTGCAGCAAGCAACATTGTAGTATTCTTTAATAATGTATCAGCTCAACGTGTTTGTGAGGCTACAGTCTGCATCTTCAACCACCATTTCCAAACACTGTAACCTCAGCCTTCAATCTCAAAGCAGCAGGTGTTCTTCAGTTAGACCACTGTTTCAGTAGTCCTTTATTACTGGGACTTAGCTGCTAGGTGTACCTATCCATCTGATATGATTTACAGCACTCCTGATCCTTTCCCATTGCATGGCTTGCATCCAAACCCTGGTACATCCGAGCATGCCAGTATAAGAAGGACATCAGCCTATGCCATTTTAGAACTTTCTTGCCACAGTTTATGAATACACAGCATTTAGTTCACATCATCCTCCACGTCACCAGAGTTCAGGAACAGAAATGTTACCAGCTGGGGAATCACAGTTTCTTTCCTACTTTTGTAGTTGGGTACTGTTGTTTAGGACTGTTGATTTTCTAGGACTTATGTCTAAGAAAAGTAAATGTGGCTGTGATAAGCAAATTCCCTATAAGGACAACCAATGCTACAGTCTGTTCAACCAAGAGATAGACTGAGGCATCAGAAACTGTAACATCTGTCAGGGTTTCATACAAATAACTTTTAGGAGTAGGCATTGTCCTTATCCAGATACCAGGAGTGGAAGAGGCTTGAGGCTTTAACCTAGTCTACAATGGTGTCATCCAGATGATCCTCCTCCTCTGACCTCCCCCTCTAAAAGAAAAGAGAAGGAAGATGGGTATGCAGGAGAAGCTTCCCAGGTGGTCAGTGGTCTTGAATGGTCCAATGGTGTCAGTTCATTTGAAGTGCTTTCATAAAGCCCTGATCACCTACTCATTACCAGTTCTCTGCCTAAGCCACTTCTGAGGCCATCTTGACTGAGTAACTTGGCATGTTCACCTGGACTAATCTGATACAGTAATTGTCCTCAGGCATGCATATGCCAATGTATACTGAAGGAGGTCTGTATGGTCACATCAGAGAGGAAAGGTATTGCTGTTAGGGAAGGGGATGAGAAGTTTCTGAGACTGGAAAAATATTTTGACCTTTTGGACCTAGATGTTAGCAAAAAAATAGTGTCTGTTACTCCTATTTTGGTATCCTTGGAGAATGCATTTAGCAGCATATCAAGAACTGGACTCTCAGCTCCCTACTCTGAAGATACCAGATAGGTTCTTCAGGGTGCATGACTCCCACAAATTCCTGCATAGGAATCTAGTGGTGGATCGAGTTATAGTGTCATTGGATCTAAGGAAAGGGTCCAAGTTTGTTCCTGCTCTTTGTACCCTTCCCACTGAAATGGAAAGTAGGACCTTAGACAGTTGTGGGAAGAATGTCTACACATCTGCTGCCCTGGCATTTAGGGCTGTTAACTGTTAGACGTGGCCAAGTTTCAGTTGGTTGTTTGGACCACCTGAGAGAGAGAGAAAGAAAATTAGGGAAGTTGCTGACATTGCTCGCCACATTTCAGGCTTATTTCTCGGCTTAACCAAGGAACAGTGTACCGGTTCCTTGGTTCTTTCTTTCTCTGGACACAAAAAGAAGAAATTTTCAAGACAGCCTTTGCCAGTTCAGCAGTCGGCTCCTTGTCTTAGTTACAGATTGGTGACCCTGCAGTGGCCATCTCAGGTTCTTCAGACCACTTACCATCTTCCTTGGGTTCCTCTGGTGTAGTTCCTTCAGCCATCACGGACCACGGGTTTAAACATATCCTCTTTGGGTATGGGAGGAACACTCTTGTTGGTCTCAGAGAAAAGAGTGGGGAATTCTTTGTCAGCTAGGCTAAGATGCCTATTCCCCAGGGTAATGTCTCTGACATGAGTTGGTTCTGTCAGTATGAAGCAAAAAGTTTGACATTTACCTTACTCTGTCTTTGTTACTCTAGGTAAGGAAGACTTATTGGGCTTATCTCATGGCTAACTTTAGGCTGTTATCCCTTCACATTCTGGTTCTACTAATAAGAAATTCTTCAATTTCTGACGATTCCTAGTGTGATGAATGTGAAATAACTGAATTTGTTCCCTCTAATTTTATTTCCCCTCAGGCAGAAGGTTCTGATTCTGAGGAGTATTTCTTTTGATTTTTCTCTTGGAAGAATTTTTTCTTTTCTGATACCATGGGCCAGATTACAAAAGACTTGCTGTTTTTAATTTCTCCAAATCTTTTTGGTTTCTAATACCATGATGGGAATGGACCCCATTCCTAAGTCAAAGTACAATTAAAGTTCATGAAATTAGTATTGTTTCACTCCTTGATGTCAGCCAAAAGTGCTCTTCGCAGCACCCGCAATGTGCCTAGTAATGACTCCTTCTGCAATTCGTATGGGGTTACATGGATTGGTAACATATCTAAATACGACTGTAGATTCTTTTTGGTAAGACCCATTGCTCCTATTACTTTTGGAACTCTCGGGGTATCTTTCTTCCACATTGCTCTTGTTTCTGCCTGCAGATTCTGATATTTTGTGACTGTGTGTCTCTTTGTACGCAACACACTGTGGTCACTGGATGTGGCAATTTCAATGATCAATGCTGCTTTTATCTTCTTTTCATAGACAAATATATCCAATTTTCTAGCATCTATCTTTTGAATCGTTGGCAATGGGTGATCCCATGTGATATAAACTTCATCATTTTCTATAATTCTTTGTGGCTCATGTTTTCAGTGTTTTTTTAGCCACTCAGTATAAATGGCGCATCACTTGTCTTCCATTTCCTGCGGGCATTCCATAGAAAGTTCTATAGCATCTTCCTGTGGCACATTCTCTTCAATTTCATCCTGTGCCATCCATTGCTCTGTCATATGGGAACTCACTGGCCTAGCACTGCTCAACATTGAGTGCATCAGACTTTCCACAGTTTCCTGTTCCTTCCCTTGCTGTCTAGCGTCAAGTGAACGTTTGTACTGGTTTCCTGTGAAAGGCTCCAAAATATCTTCATATGACACCTAACCATTTGCTTCCTGTTCCTCTGGTTTCCCCTTAATTTGGATATCCATTGCTCTATCCTTTTGTGGTGCTTTCTGAATTAGATTTTCTACACTGAATCCTTCACTTTGAGGGCACTCCATAACCTCAGTTTCTAGTTCTTTAACTTCTCCATTACTAATCTCCTTTTCGACTTTTCCTCTGTCTTATTTTTTGTATTGTAAAGTTTTCCATGTCCGGATTCCTTTGCTTGTATTTCGCTTCAAATGTCTTTGGTGCTGCACTTTTTGTATTGATTAGTTTTGCTTTCTCCTTTGCAAAAATATTACACCATATTAAATCTCTTTTTCTTTCCCATGTCCATATTTCTTCTTCAGATGTCTCCTGATCTTCCTGCTTCTCCTTACTTTGGGGACTCACTCCATCATGCTGTGATGTAACCTGTGTTAGACCTTCTAGACTAAATCCTTCACTTTGCAGGCACTCCATAACTTCAACTTCTATTTTTTTTAACTTCTACTTCACTAATCTTCTTTTCTGCATTCCCTCTTTGTGATGCTATTTTTTTATTTTGAAATTTTCCATATCGGGATACCTTTGCCTGTATTTCTCCAAATATCTTTGGACTGCTGTCTTTATATTGATTAATTTGTCTTTCTCCTTTGCATAAATACTGCACCATATCAAATCTCTCTTTCTTTCCCATGTCCATATTTCTTTTTTATACTTTTCAAATATCAGTAGGTTTTGTTGTTTATATTTCCGCACTTTCTCAGATGCTTCTTTTTCCAAACAGATCCAAGTGTTTTGATCTATATACTGTTTTTCACAAATCTATTGTATTAATGAACACAATTTTTCATTTGAAGCTTCTGACAGTTTTTCCTGTGTAAGTATTTTTCTTTCCTCTAATTTCTCTCTTAATCATTTTGTATATCTTGTATCTGGAAATTCTGGGCTTTTTGCATAATAGTAACAATGCATAATTTCTTTCTTATCCTCAATAGTCCACTTTATCGTCTTTATGACTCTTCTTTGTCCTAACAGTTTTTGTGATTTTTTTTTGTGGACTACTACTTCCTTCTACTACAGGGAGGCCATCCTCCCCATGGGCTTGACCTGGCCCCATTGTAGGAATGTTTCTGTATTTTGAGGATTCTACACTGTCATCTTTTCCAGTCTTGGCACTAGTGTGCCTACCAGGATTGGGCACTTTTTTATCCTGGGTCTTGTGCAACCAGCTCTCATTTTAATGTTTAACCTACTTCTGTCCATGATATGTGCTGTATAAGTACAGTCTATATATCAGTGACATCTTGGTGAGATTTTGTGAAAAACAGGGTTGACCTCGTGAAGGTACTCACCAAGACTTGAGGATGAATTCAGTTTCAGCAATAATACTCTCCTTTACTTGCTGATTTATCTCTCCATTTGGACCCCTTGCTTTTTTAATTTCTCCAAATCTTTTGGGTTTCCAATACCATGATGGGAATGGATACCACTCCTAAGTTAAAGTATGATTATAGTTCATAAAATTTAGTATTGTTTCAATCTTTGATGTCAGCCAAAAGTGCTCTTCACAGCACCTGCAATGTGCCCAGTAATGATTCTTTCTGCAATTTGTACAGGGTTACATGGATTGGTAACATATCTAAATATGATTGTAGATTCTTTTTTATATGACCTGTTGCTCCTACTACTATTGGAACTGTGTGGGCATCTTTCTTCCACATTGCTCTTGTTTCTGCCTGCAGATCCTGATATTTTATGACTTTGTGTCTCTCTGTACGCAACACAGTATAGTCACTGGGTGTGGCGATTTCTATAAACAGTGCTACTTTTGTCTTCTTTCCTTGGACCACTATTTCCGGTTTTCTAGCATCTGTCGTTTGAACTGTTGGTAATGGGTGATCACATGTGATATAAACTTCATCATTTTCTATGATGCTTTGTGGCCCATGTTTCCAGCGTTTCTCAGCCACGCAGTATAAATGGTGTGTTGTGGTGTAAGGCTATCTACAAAGCAGGTTTACACTGGGGCAAGTCACTTACATCAATAACAAAACTTTTAAAATTCAGCCCCTTACCTATAATGACTCAACATTTTCAATGGTCACAAAATTATGTTCTGGATTCTTTAAAAAATATTTTGATTTTTGCTGGAATATCTTCAGCCTACAGCTGTTCCTCCTGTTCTTCCAACTTTGGAAGGTGGTTTTATTACAGCCTGCAGCCCCTAAGAAAGTAGATAGACTGAATAAGGTTCCACAGTCGTACAGATATTTTCTAATCCTAAATTTGACCCTTCTTTGATTTCCTTCTGCATCTAAGCATATAGTTAATGTTCCTTATCCCTTTGACAGGGATGGGAAAACTTTTATAGATCTGGGGAAAGTGTATTCTTGTGCCATTCGTCTTTTTAGAATTATTAATTGTCAAACTCCCATGTTAAAGGTTTTGCTTGCTTCTTTTGAAAATATGAGGAACATTACTGCCACCCTCCTTTTCTCTGTGAGCAAATCCTCTCTAAATGATCTTATTGCTTCTGTTTCTGAAGTGACTAAACACTATTTGAAGTGTTCCTATGACTTAGCTGATGCCACTTCCAGTGCAGCAGCTACTGGGTGTATGATGAGAAGGTCTGCATGGTTACATTCTTGGAATTTGCCTGAAGGTGTAAAAACTGAAATTTTTAATTCTCTCCATGATGGGTAGGTTGTATTTGGACCATCTGCTGCTGAGGACCTGAATAGATGAGATGAGAGAGGGAAACTGGATTAAAGATATGACAATTTTCAGCATTCATTCTCCAAGTTTGTTAAAGATTTTACCCGTAATGCAGGATAACTTTATAAAAACCAAGATAACCAGGCCTGGCAGTCTTCTTGTAAACAGACGTTCAATAACCAATGGCAAGGAGACTCTAAAAAGAAGGGGAACCACCCAGAGACAAGGACAGCCCAACAAGTCTGGATGACTCTCTGTACATTGTAACCCTCCCTCTTCCTCCAACCCACACAGACACATACCCGGGAAATTCATTAATTCTTCCCCAGAATCGGGCTCTCCATTTCTCGCTTTGGTATCAGATAATCTCAGACAAATGGGTTCTGAGAGTAATCTATCAGAGACACAGATGGCAGTGGGAGTCCCTTCCTCCTTTTCAGGGCATTCATTCTACCTCATCTGCCAGATCAAACTTCTTTATTTCCTGTGTCATTCAGCAACTGCTACTGTTCAATCTCCAACTTTCACCCTATTGCTATCCTATCCCCTATCTCTAAGATACTCGGAAAATGTATTCACCTCCAACTATTACCCTACCTACTGGACAACCAGCTCCTAACTCCTACCCACCACAGGTTTATACCAGGACATAGCACCACCACTGCCCTTCTTTCCTTCCTCGAAATCATTAACTCTGCTTGTGACTCTGGGAACATAGTTTCTACGCTCCTCCTCGACTTATCCAAAGCTTTCGGCACTGTCTCTCATGAGCTTCTACTTTCTAAACTCTCCCATCTTAATCTCTCCTCCTTGTCTATCAAATGGTTCTCCAGCTATCTCTCAGCCAGGGAACAAGCTGTAAAATGGAACTACTGCACTTCCTCTCTCATTCACACCCCAACAGGTGTACCCCAAGGCTCTATTTTGGGTCCTTTACTATTTAACATTTTCATCAATGATTTCCACCAAAAGATCCCCAATGCTAAACTGGTGCAATACGCAGACGACTCCACTATCATCTGCTCAGCCAAAACTCTTCCTTTACTAATAAACCATACACAAGAAGCCTTCACTTCCACTGAGTCCTGGATGCTTGACAATCACCTAGCCCTAAATGCCTCCAAATCTAAAATAATGATCTTTACCCCTTCTAGACATACTGCTGCTGACAAAGCATCCTTCTGTATACTTAGCCTAAACAAAACAACAGTTGAAATAGTTCCCCATACAAAACTGCTGGGCATCCTTATTGATGACCAGCTAAAATTTGACATCCACCTACAAACCAATATTAAAAAGACTCATAAAAAACTTGGTATGCTTTATCAACACAGACGCTACCATTCTCTGTCTTCTAGACAACTCCTGTCTACCACCTACCTCCTACCCTCCCTTTTGTATAGAGCTCCGCTATTCTCTAACCTCCAATCATCCCTAAAATCTAAACTTTCCTCATACTATAACAAAATTTCAAAGTTTGCCACAGGATCTAAATCCTCTACTCACCATTGCAACTCCCTACATGCTCTAAATTGGTTGGAACTCCCAAGCTACCTAAATTTCATTCAACTAATTACAACACACAAGCTAATTTTCAAACCTTCTAACTGTCCATCACTCTCCTCTTCCCTAAAACTTCACCAGTCACATAGAACACTTAGATCCACAAATCAGAACCTCTTAGAACTTTACAAGCCTTTACATGCACCAGGGCAACTTCTGCTATCTTTCTCTCTTGCCAGATTATGGAACTCTCTTCCTCCTTACATTAGAACCACCCCTAACCTACCATCCTCTAAAACCCTACTCCACTCTCACATCTACTCCCTCTGGGAGTGCTCCAGTACCCATCCTACCTGATTCCTGATACCAATCCCTATTCTATTCTACTCTAATCTCTGCCACTGCTTCAATTCATCTCTCTAAAATTCCTTTGCCTAAATACATGTAGTGTATTAAATGAACATAAATTTATTGTTTTTGCTAATATCTTATAAGTGATTGACTCAGCTCATATATTTCAAGATATGTAAAATCTTGCCTTGCTGTATATTGAATGTTAAACTGTTGTTCTTATATGCTGTACTAATACATTGTATATTGTCTTTCTGTCTGGAGCTTTTCTCCTCGAGCCTCCATTGAAAACGGGCTACCTTGGCCCAATGGGCTTTCCCGGTTAACAAACTGAAATAAATAAATGGTAATAGAACCTGCCCCTTTCTCCCTAGCAGGGAAAGTTTATTATTCAATAATGTTTCTGGTACAAAAAAAGAAGCTTTATGGAGACCAGTCCTAGATCTTTCCTTTCTCAACTAGTTTGTGAAACTTCCAAAGTTGAAGATGCTATCCCTTCACAACCTGTTACCTTTTATTACTTCTTTCAGTTTTTTGATAACTCTATTAGATTTAAATGATGCTTATTATCACATTCCTATAGCCAAGATTTCAAAAATTAGTTAAGGTTTTCTGTGTCTGGATTACAGTTTCAGTTCTGTACATAACTCTTTTGGTTATCCACTGCCTCTAGGATATTAAGAAAGTGTTTTGCTCCTGTCACATTTTCCTTATTTAGACAGTTTGCTTATCTTTGCAGTCTTTTTTAAAGTGTCAGGAATTCTTCAATTGGATAAGAGATCTCCTTCACAGACTTAGTTTCCAAGAGAACATTCAAAAATCTTGTCATACGCCATCCCACAGGATTATATTCCTGGGGTGTCTCCTGGATACTTCAGTTCATAGACCCCCCCCCCCAGGAAATACATAGATCTATATCTAGATCTATTCCTGACTTTTTCCATTCAGTCCAGGACTTCAGCAAGAGAATATCTCTGGATTTTAGAATTCATGGCATCTATGAATTTCATGATGGTACCAACTAGAAAGTATTTTTCATTTGCTAATATATGATTTTCTAGTAGCAGATTTCGTTGTCTCCTTTAATACCTGCTGCACGTCTTCAGAAAATAAGTGTCTAAAAGGTATTACATTTCTGTCATCCATGCAGTCAGCTGAAGTCGTCTTAAGTTGGAATGAATCAAACACCACCTGCTTTTGTGAGACGGTCCAGTCTGTGGGGCATCTTGTGTACTTTCTAGTTGGTACCACATTAAGAACCAAGACCTTTTGGAGGCTTGCATTTCTCTGATTCTGCAATATTTTTTTTCTGAGTTGTTATCCTCTGGTCTTTCTTATTTCTCTGTCAAGGTTTAAATTTCTGCCATTTTAGCATGTCTGTCCATTGATAGCCCTCTTTCAATGCACTCCTATACCAATATATTTTTGAAAGGAGTTCCGTATACCCAAATTAACATTTGCTTCACTTCAACCAGCTCATCAGGCTAATTTTAGGTTCTTGATATGAAAAATGGTGTTGCTGATTGCTCTGACTTCTGCAAGAAAAGTATGTAAGTTGCAAGCTCTTATTATGAATCAACATTATATTGTTTTCCACAAAGATAACGTTTCTCTGAGAATCATTTATGCCTAAAGTAGGATCCAAGTTTACTCTGCTCTAAAGTATTCATCTCCTCATCTTCTTTCCAGGACCTAAAAATGAGGGAGAAAGGATTCTGCATACTCTTTATTTCTACAGACAACTCAGATGCTATAGTTTTTTTCAACACCTTTATTAAAGTATCACTTAAGATATATGCATACATACATTATTAGAAAAGAAAGCAAGCCATATTGACATTTTTTAATGTTATATATATATATATATATATATATATATATATATATATATACACACATCAGATATGTTTTCTTTATTTACAATGACTCTCATTTATTATAACATTACATAAATTAATCAACTCATGCCTTCCCTTAAAGCTCCTTCCTTCTCCTGGACATTATTGTGCATGTGTTTTTCTCACAAATTCCATTTATTTCCATGTAATTTGTTCCTTCCTTTTTCCAAAGATTCCACTTCTTGTATCTGTTTTAGAATATCCAGTAACTCATATATAATTGGCTAAAGGTTTTGAATTCCATTTTCTAGTAGTTGATTTTTTAGCAGTCAAAAGAATTAAACTTAATAAGGCCTCTGTCTAGGTGATTCAGATCCTGTGTCTCAGCTCAAAGAAATAATTTCCTTAGTTAAAGCCTTTTGCTCCCCAGTATTTCTGACATCTGACAGAGTATTCTATAAGGAATTTCTAAAGCTTGCCGGCTCATTACACCCCCCAAAAAATGCTCCCAGTTACCCCTTTCTTCCCCATTGCTTCTTCAACATTTGCTGTCTACATAAGGAAAGATTCTTTGAAGTCTGCTTGCAGTATAAAACACCTATGCAAACAAACCACTTCCAAGCAAAAATCCTAAACCTGCTGGACTTTTTTGGATACTTGTGAGCCATACATATGTCCTTCCATTATTCCATTGTAAATTGCTCTTCCAGTCTCTCTTCCAGATGTTTTTTTTTGCCTCTTCTTATTGATTCTTTTATTTATATTGCAATATTTTATATGCCCTACTAGTTGTCCCCTTTTTCACAACAGTTTCTGCTCTACATACAACTAAAAACACCACCAGGGCAGGTCTTTCACTCTTTGCCTGTACTCTGATATCAGTCCCTGGTAAGGAAACCAGTCTCTAACCTGCAATCCAATCCAAACTTCTTCACCTCATCTTACTCTGTTACCTTTATCTCTCTTGTTATTTGCTTCCAATACCTTAGTTCCTTTGCCAGTTTTCACCAGTAAATTCCAGACACACTTGCCTATTTTTATAACACTACTTGTAGTCATCTCTGTTGGCACACTATATTTTCTCCATTCCCGTGTAGGCTAAATTCTTAGAATATTTTCAGCAAGTTTATGAATGTAATCAGTATGGTTGTTACTCTCCTCAAGGATTTGCATCCAAAATCCACTCTCTCCTTACTTCAAGAACTTCCCCTTCTTTTATTGTCATCTCTTTCCACTTTGAATTATATTCTTCAGCTTGTGTTATGCGTGTAGCTGTAAAATATCCCTTCAAATCTGGTAATCCTAAACCAACTTGTTTTATTTGAAGAATCAACTTATCCCACTTAAATCTTGTCCTCTTCACCTCCCAGATAAATGCCTTTAACTCTTTAATTATTGTCCACAACTTCTCTGGTTGATAAAAATATGCCTGACCTGTATATAAAACTAAAGAAACTATACATTTTCACTGTTTAAATCTTGTTATCCATATCCATATCCATAAACAAGAGTTTCTGCTTCTCAGTGTTTGTATTATCTTTTTAGTCTCTTCCCACAAATCCTCAGCTGCCATAACAGAAGCACTTTTAATCCATATTCCTAAATATTTCATCTTATCATGTCTCCACAAATATGGGTATTGCTGATCCAATTATTTTGTGGGTACATAGTTTACAGCTTTAGACTTTATTTTATCTTCATTAATTTTATATTCTGAAAAGACTTGAAACTCTCTCAATGTATTCCACAGCACCAAATCGTATTTTCCTGGATTTATCAAGTACAAAATAATATCATCTGAAAGTAAAGCAAAATTTTCTTGATTCACATACCAATTATATCCTTGAATTTCTGAGTTCCTTATTTTCTTTTCCAGTTGTCTAAATATAAACAAGTAATAGAGGAAATAAAGCACCCCTGCCTGATTCCTATGTTCAGACATAAGTTATCAGAGACAAACGCTTCCACTTTAATTCCTTCCTTTGATCCTTCATATATCCACATAATTAAGCTTATTATTTTATCAGAGAATGCAAATGCTACCATTGCTCTACACATAAAATCCCAGATTAGTCTGTCAAATGCTTTCTCTGCATCAAGACCCACCAAAAACAGTGGATCTTCATTGTTCTGTTAATGTTGTCAGATGTTTGCTTTCCCTCCACAAAACCACACTGATCCATTTCTATCACTTTTGGCAACACCTTTGTAATTTGTAATTTTCTGATACGTATTTGCCAATCAGATGTAAGCCTGCACATTGTGTATATTGATATCTGCCTGTATTCTTTTTTCTGTTTTTTTTTCTAAACATATCTGCCTGAGTTTATCACTCAGTGATGTATGTACTGTCTCTTTTTTGGTATGTGGAGCTTTTCTCCTCAGGCCTCCGCTGAAAATGGACATATATCCAGTCAGACTATCCCGGCCAACAAATGTAAAATAAAATAAATAAATAAATAAATAATTATTTTAGCTAGTATAGACATAAATACTTTATGATCATGGTTTAAGATTGAAATGGGTTTGTACATAGCTGAGTCTGATGGGTTGTTACTTTATTTACGTATTACAGCCTCCAGCTTTCTTCCAAGATGCTCCCCCCCCCCTTTAAAATACTATTAAACAAAATTTCCAAATCTTTATCACTTTCTTCCCTCCTAACTTCCAAATGTCCACAGGAATACCATCTATTCCTGAAGACTCCCCTGCCAATAGATTTTACATCACTGTTTTTATCTCATTTCCTCCCATCTTAACTATCGTTGTTGAACATCGTGTTCTTCTAGCCTTGGCATAATTAAGTCTTCTATAAACATTTTCATTTCTGCTCTTTCTTTGTTTCCATATTCCTCTGCTTTATACAAATTTTCATAAAATGTTTGAACTATAATACCGCTGTAGAATCTCTGCTTGTTTTTCTTGGCATGGGCTTCCTAAGTTTGGCAACTACCCTTTCTATATTTTGTTGCCTAAGTTGTTTGATAAAAGTTTTTGTGCTCTGGAGTTATCAAAAATAGTCATTTAACAGTAGTCTTTCTAAACTCGTGTATATTATCCAAATACTACCCTATTTCCTCTTTAGCAGTCTGTTGTCACTCCTCTGCTTATTCTTGGAGATTCTCCTTATTCTGGAATACTTTAACCATTGCCAGCCCTCTAAATAATTCCTATTACTTAACCATATTTGTTTCTCTGTCTGTTTCTTTTCTACCCTATATGTAAACTCCATTTCCATTTTATCCTATTCATCGGGTATCCTTTCTGAAAAAAATTCCATCTTCTCTATTAACAACTGTTATTTCCACTGCCCATTCCTTGAATCCTTCTCTTTTTAACATGTAGGTGGAAAAGTGGCAGTGTCTCATTTTTACCTCATTATCCTGCATTTTTATCTTTGTTTTTATTAGTGCATGATCTGAAATAGTTATTGGATGTGTGCAGAGTTTTCAATTAAATGCACATGCTCCTATAAAATATAAACTCTGTTAAGTCTAGCCCAGTTATTGTGCTTTGGAGAACTATATGCAAAATCTGTCCAAGTTCCTACTACTAAATTCACGTCTTCCATCCATCCACAACCCCTTTTTTTTCCTATTGTTTGCATATGGGGTCGGGGTGTCACTTCAACAGTGACAATCATCTAGAACCTAGGTTTACACTGCTGGGTAGCTAGCCCTGCTGTGGTAGTTTTTCCACACTGCATACTTGCATGCACACTCATACCTATGGCCAATTTAGTGTGTACAATCCACCTATTATATGTCTTTGGAATATGGGAGGAAACTGGAGTACCCACAGAAAACCCATGCAAACACAGGGAGGACATGCAGACTCCACACAGAAGGCACCCCAGCCAAGAATCAAGCCAGGTAACCTCTTGCTGTGAGGTGATAATACTAACCGCTATGCCACTGTGCTGCCCTACCAATTTTTTTTAATGTCTTCTATACCAAATATTTTCATAAATTTCTTCTTCAGCTATGTATCCTCTTTTGTTATATTTTTCAGAGGCAGTTTTAACACCCCCCACTCAGTGACCCAGTTCCTCCATGAGATATCAGTGTTGTTTTGTAGTTCTTGACAGCCCCCCACATTTAAACATGTTATTAAAGTCAATTTGAGGTTTCGGTCCTGGAAGACTTTATTCTTGGTAGCTATTATGTCTGCCAAAAGAATTTTGTAATTACATACACTTTCGTCAAAACCCCCTTATTTGTTTTTTCACAAAGACAGAGTATATTTGAGGACCAAAGATGGCTTCTGAAATTTCTATCAATCAGGCCATAAATGTGCCAATCTTCTTTCCGAATTTATCTAACAAAGTTGAATTTACTTTACCTTTGTTAGATGTTCATCGGCAGCTACATTTCTACTTATATTGCACTGAATCCTTCAGGAAGTCTGATCAACTATTCCTTTTCTTTCCAAAACCTAAACTGGGACAAGCGATATCTAAAGTCTAGAAGGCTCACTAAATGTATTTGTTTTGTGTATTGAGAGAAGGTACTATCTCTCCCTTCAAAACTTAAAGCTCATACAGCAAGATCTGTAACATCATCAACAGCCTTTCTTCTCTAGTGCCCCCGCTGATGGTATTTGCACTGTAGCTACCTGGTCAAAAGTTCACACCTTCATCTCTCGTTATAAGCTGGATATCCATTCTAGATCCGGGATTTCCTTTGGTTCAGCTGTGCTCAGAAATATCCTTCCATGAGACCCCTCCCAAGAGTTAAAGAAACTTGGGAATCTGCCCCATATGTAGAGAAATGGATGGAAAAGACAATATCTAATGCAAAAGTTATGTACTCAGCTTAACATTAGATTTGTGTTCTATTCCATCCATTCCTCTACTACCCTCCTTCTGTCCTCTTCCATATTCCTTTCCTACCAAATAGTGTTACTCATCTGCCATTCCTTTCTGGAACAGATCTAATGATTTGGCCTTGGGTCCTAGTCCATTGACCACTGTATTTGTCTACTATCATTGTATGCATATTACGTTAAGATGCTTACAGTAGTTATAGGGGGCAAATGCGATCAAAACAGATAAAGCAGGTCTGTTCAAGGTTCCTTTGAAAAGGCACTTGGGCAGTAGATACCATCTCCATAGATTGGATTGGTCTGTATCTCTCTTCATTCCCCCAACTCCCTTGTTCACCAGGGTGATCCAGAAAGTGAGGAGGGAGAGGTTCAAGATGATCTTAATAGCACCCTTTTGACACAGACAGCATTGACTCTTCCTGATCATGAAAATGTCTTGGGAAAAGAACCAACTACTGACAACAATAGTGAAACAATCACAGGGGTCTCCAGCAGATGATAATTCCACTATGATGCCTTTTTCAGCCCCAGTACTGTACGAATATGCTCAACATCATTAGGGAGATAAAGAATGTAACCACTAGAAAAGCCTACTAATCCAAATAGAAGTTTTCCTATGGATACCAAGGCAGAAGACAGGTAGGTGTTCCTCTGATCCACCAATATCTAAATCAGCTTGGAGTAGGCTTGGCATCTATTTCAAGGTTCAGCTATCAGCGATTTCAGCCTGCCTCTAAATCGACCCCTGTCTAGGCTTAGACCAGTAAAGCAATTTATCAGGGGTGTGCTACATCTCAGGCCACCTATAAAAAATACAGCTCCTTTCTGGGACTTGAACTGTATGTTATAGAAACGTGCACAGGTTTCTTTTGAACCACCTTCCTCTGTTTCTGTAAAATTTTTAACTTGGAAAACTGCTCTGCTTATGGTCATCATATCTTTAGGAGTGTATCTAAACTAGATGCTTTGATGTCCAGTGAGCCTTTCCTAGTTGTCTGCAAAGATGGGATAAGTCTTAGAACCACCCTTTCCTTCATGCCTAAAGTCAGAGTCCACCCTCAAACAGACTGTGTTGGGATTGCAGTAGTGGCTGTATTGTGAATTCTGCTACAGGATTTGTGCTTCAGTACCTTTTATAGCTGTATATACCTGCCTAAAGTTGTATTCCAGTGGCCTTTCTGTTTATCTTTCTAAAGTATTTTCTCCTGTTCTTTTGATCTGCTCCAGACCCCACTAAGACATTAATCTAAGAGTTTCTAAAATTCTAACCATAGGACTAGAGTTCCATTTTCCCCCCAACCCTCTCACCCTTCTTTTGTGCTTTTAAAAGGCTGTGTCTCTGGCTTCCACCCATTATGGTAATCTGACTTCCAAAGTCCCTCCCTCCCCTCTTTCATTGCTATTTTCTGTTATGTAACCTATTTAAGTACTGTGCCCACCCAACAAACCAGCATTGCACTTAAGTAAACCTCACTTGCTACAAATTGTCTCCTAATTTTTCCAGAATGTCCATCTGCTCTGTGTCCTTGCCACACTCTGAGGGGATCCTGAGTTAAGAATTTTATTTTATTGTTTTGCACTTCAAATTAACTATTTAGGGTGGTAATGATTTATTTTTGCTTCATTTGTTGATTTTGCCTTTAAATCATTCTAAAGGTCCCTAATACTTGATATTGCCGTGTCATTGTAGTTTAAGTTTTTTTTTTGTAAAATTACACTCACAAGCAATCATTCTTGGTGCTTTTAAATCAAAAGCTTAGAAGTGATCTATACAGCCACAAAAGGTCAGAAAGTAAATTTTATTTATAAAACTACACCTAGAACTGAAAATTTAGTGCAACTTAAACAACACCATTGCCCCAAAACAAACTTAGATCAGCTAGTTTGCATATTAAACAGCACTACTACTATCAAATCTTAGCAAAATCTAACCTAACTAGTGCCAAACCCCAGAGACCACCGAAGAAGACCTTTGTTTGATCCAGTCCACAACATATAGCAGCCCACACAAATAGACTTGGACAACATGGATATGGAATTTCCAAATGTTTCTATCACCAGCTTGGTAGATATGGGCATACCTCTCAACTGTTCAGATTTTCCCAGAATGTCCAGATTTTTGCCTCATATTTTTGGTCTGTTCCTCATAACATTTGTGGTTTTCTGGCAAATCACTAAGGACTGAAGTCACTAAATAATGAAATACATTTGAGATTAAGACTTTATAACCATTCAGAAAATGCATGCTAATACAAAACATTTTATTCTAGCTAATTTCTAAGTTTATAAGAGCAATATTTAAAATCTGTCCCTATTTTTGGGCCTTTGCCCTACCATTATTTTAGACTTTGTTCAGATTTCTTGTGCTAAGAAGTTGAGAAGTATGGATAATGGCATCCTTAGACAATGTGGCAATTGTCTCATGTTCAGAGACAACCATTTTATCCGTAAAGAAACAAACAGTATAAAACAAATGCATATACACAACTTCACTGGAGGCAAAATCTTGCTTATAAACAAGGTTGTCAAGAGCACTCACACACACTACATCTACCACACATAAACCAGCTTATGTTGAGGCATCTAAAAAACTATCTTTTCAAACCTCAAAGACCTCCTAAACTTATAAACAGCAATAACTATCCTCAGAAATCTCTAAACCACTCAGCAAAAGCAACACCAAACACCGCACATATGCTTACATAAGGGAAGCAAACACATAGGTTCATAGGTTAGTACTAGGCTAATTGCATTTGTGGGTAATTTTAAACCTAAATAAACTCAATGGTGCAAAGGAAACGCACAGGATAACTTCCACACAAAAATTTATTGTCCAAAATAGCAGTTCCAAAAACGTCAAAGATAAAACCATAAACGCATTAAATAAATAGCACAGCGTTTTCGTCATATAACAAAGACTTTGTCAGATGCCTAACCTTAAAAAAACCCAGGTATTTATATACCCAAGGCAATTAGTTGAGTAATTGAATAATGAAATAAAATCAGTGATGTAATATCTTAAAGAGCCACAAACTTGAAAAAACAGAAAGGAACAATTCCAAAAAATATAAATTATTGTATAAAAAATTGTATAAAAAATCTTTCTTCTTAAAAAAGTATAAAAACAGAGTGAGAAACTTTGTTGTGTCCATATATGAACTTATGAATTTACAACTTTGATTTTCTTACATTAAAAATTTAATTTGTGGTTTAGATAAAAACAACCAGATTTCTCCTTAATATTTATAAACTGATGCCATCTGATGGCCATTTCTGTTTATTGTTATTGTTAATATTTTTCAGCCTTTAAAGTTTAGCTGACCTTACCTTTAGTAATGGTTTAATGGAAATAAAATCATTCAAACCAGGGGGGTGATCCGCTTGAAGAGTTATCTGCCACCATAGTTCCTTATACTCAATCAGATCCAACAAGGACCCCCCCTGATATTAGACTTAATTTGTTCTAAAACCAAAAACCCAAAAGAAGCTCCCTTACATTCTTTACTGTGTTTAAACAATGCATTTGTTTCTTTCCCTACTGAAATATCATAGTTATGTTCATATATTCTTCTTTTGAGCATCCTCTCAGACTTGCCCACATAAAATGACCCACAGGTTTCAGAGATGGCCAGATAAACTATCCCTTTGGTTTCGCAGTTATAATGTTCTGTATTGCAGATCCACCTATTCCTACTCACCAAAAAATATCTTTCTACATTAAGAATACATGTACATTGACTACATCGGCCACATTTGAAGGTACCTATCCTACCCTTGTTAATTGTATCCCCCATCTTATTTTCCAAAATAGCTTTAATACTATTCGAATTTTTGTAGATTATTTTCTGTGAAATGTCAGCAAGGTTCTCTAGATCAGAAATGGAAACAAATTTTTGCCACTCTTTCAAAAATATATTTTTGACACAACTATTCACCCCATTATATTCCAGTATTAAGGCCTGTTCAAATTTTTCCCTCTGGTCTTCATTACTGACTTTATTAAAGTTGTCCCTGCTATTTTTTATAGGTTTAAACTTACTCAACCTTCCCTTTACTACTTCTTCCCTTATTTGGGTTTCAAAATTCAATGGGTACCCCCTCTCCAAAAACATCTTTTGAAGTAGCTCACATTCGTTAAAAAAATCATCATCTGCACTGGTCATTCTACTACCCCTCACAAATTGTCCTTTGACAATATTTTTCTTGCAGTGCATAGGGTGTGCACTCTCATAATGCAGGAAGGAGTTACAAAAAGTCGGTTTTCTATAAATTCTGCTTTCAAAATGCGTGCCTGTTTTATATATTTCAATATCCAAATAAAGTAAATTATTTTCAGAGATGTTATGTGTAAACCTTAAAAATCCAGTTGTGTTGTTAATATAAGTCATAAATTCATTCAATTTATCTTTTCCTGCAGTCCAAAAAATTACTATGTCATCAAGAAACCTGCGGTATAAACACCAACAGTCCTTAAATTCTGTATTAAATATAAATTTCTCCTCCCATTTAATGAGAATTAAATTGGCGTAGGTGGGAGTGCAGGCTGCTCCCATAGCTACCCCCTGAATTTGTTTATAAAATTCACCATTAAAATATATAAAATTATTTTTTAAAATTAAATCCATTAACCATGTACAAACTAGTTTGTCATTTTGTGTTAAAGTTTTGTCTTCATATACAATCTCTTCTAACATCTCTGTCCCTTCCTTGTAGGGGATGGAAGAAAAAAAGTCAATTATGTCAATGGTCACGAATAAAAGATTGTCATGATACAATCCATCAGAGATTTCCTTAAGTAAATCCCAAGAATCTCTTAATACCGTGTTTTTGTTAAGCCAAAGGCCCTTTAATTTGGAATCAACATATTTAGCCAATGTATAAGTTTTAGAACCTTCTGCCGATACAATTGGTCTAAATGGTGGATCTTGTTCCGATTTATGGGTCTTGGGTATACCAAACATTGTGGGTGTTTTGGGTTTGTCTACCTTCAAAAACATGAAGGTGTTATAATCGATCAGTCCCTCATGTAGTATTTCATTTAAATTAAGGTCTCTATTATTATATGCATGTTAATCTCATTTAATGAGACATTAGTATATCTTGTGTCATCCCATAGTATACTATGCATTTTACTTTCATATAATATATTTTCCATAAATACTACACCACCCCCTTTTGTCCAGTTTCATAACCCTGAGATTTCTATCTCCTTTTAGTTCATACAATAATTCCTTTTCTATTTTTGTCAAATTCCCCCTGAAACAAATGTTATTCTGCTCTTTCCTTATTTCAAAACCCTTTTCAAGTTTTTCAGTTGAGGGTGCGGGGGGGGGGGGATTAAAAGTACTCTTCTGTCTTAAAACCCCTGTCCCAAGTTCCTGTTTCTTTGGTAACATTATGTTTAAATTTACCTTCCTCAAAAACATTTTGATGTCTCATAGACTCTTAGCTATGTCACCTTTCTTATAAGGGATGAATTTAAAACCTTTTGAAAATAATAAAAAATGCTCTTTCCTTATTGATATGTTGCTAAAATTGTATATTGCAAAATTATTATAAGTACATTTGTTACCTTCAACCAAGATTTCATTTGTGTTAATGGAGGGGTGGGCTGGGTGTTGGTACCTTAGTACTTCCCCCTCCCCCCCATTTGAAAATTTGCATCCTGTTGACCCTTTTTATTGTTCAATCTCTCTCATCTACACAAAGGGGGATAATCTCTGTCATGTTCCTGACCATCATCAAAACATATACTACCATTCCCTTCATTTTCCTCCAGGAATGTTACATTGTTATATCTATTTGACCTGTTGTAAATGTACCTAGGTTTAGGATAACTTGTTTTATTATTGTAATCTGTTATGTCCCTTTCCAGATTATTCATTTTCCTGTTAACCAGTTCACCACATTTCTTATCAATTTATTTTCTTAAGTCATAATATTTAGCTTTTTCTTCTTCAATATTAAATATTAGGTCAGACTTAATTTGCTGATCAATTTCCTTTTGCAATAATTCCTGACATCTTACATTTTCTCTAATCATTAGTTTCAGCATGTCCAAACCACATTTATTAAACAATTCAATAAGCTCAAAATAAAATTCAGAATCACATTGTACATTGTTAGGCATTTTATATATTCTAAGACCTTTGGGTACAATTTCCCTTAAAATACATTCATTAAGATATTTATTCTCTATGGCAAGTGTTCTATATTTAAACATCTTTTTGTGCAAATCGTCCAATTTAGAACGATAGGAAACACCAGTCCCATTATATTTAATAAAGTTAGTCTTTGTTTTAAAAGAATATTTAGCTTGAAGCCAGTCTTTCGTTTCTTTAGAAATATTAGAGGACACTGTACCTGTAGTGTTAGTTCTGGTGTCTATTTGTTTGTTCCCCTTTTCAGGGCGAGTGACTTTAGATTGATTAATTCCATTAGTACCAGTCTGGAAAACTTTAGGGGTGTTAGCAGGGTCAAAAGTAAGACCATAAAACTCCTTAGGATCGCCGACGTCCTGTAGAATGTCTATAAGCTCCCTCGGTTGTTCGTCCTGTCTTTCTTGACCTCCAGTTCCTGGAACGTGACGCTGAGCCAGATTACCATACATCAAAAGCAGGGATTGGCTGAGAGGAGACAACAAGTCAATGTACATGTACATGTATGTAGTCAATGTACATGTATTCTTAATGTAGAAAGATATTTTTTGGTGAGTAGGAATAGGTGGATCTGTAATACAGAACATTATAACTGCGAAACCAAAGGGATAGTTTATTTGGCCATCTGTAAAACCTGTGGGTCATTTTATGTGGGCAAGTCTGAGAGGATGCTCAAAAGAAGAATATACGAACATAACTATGATATTTCAGTAGGGAAAGAAACAAATGCATTGTTTAAACACAGTAAAGAATGTAAGGGAGCTTCTTTGGGGTTTTTGGTTTTAGAACAAATTAAGTCTAATATCGGGGGGGGGGGTCCTTGGGAGGATCTGATTGAGTATAAGGAACTATGGTGGCAGATAACTCTTCAAGCAGATCACCCCCCTGGTTTGAATGATTTTATTTCCATTAAACCATTATTAAAGTTAAGGTCAGCTAAACTTTAAAGGCTGAAAAATATTAACAATAACAATAAATAGAAATGGCCATCAGATGGCACCAGTTTATAAATATTAAGGAGAAATCTGGTTGTTTTTATCTAAACCACAAATTAAATTTTTAACGTAAGAAAATCAAAGTTGTAAATTCATAAGTTCATATATGGACACAACAAAGTTTCTCACTCTGTTTTTATACTTTTTTAAGAAGAAAGATTTTTTATACAATTTTTTATACAATAATTTATATTTTTTGGAATTGTTCCTTTCCATTTTTTCAAGTTTGTGGCTCTTTAAGATATTACATCACTGATTTTATTTCATTATTCAATTACTCAACTGATTGCCTTGGGTATATAAATACCTGGGTTTTTTTATGGTTAGGCATCTGACGAAGTCTATGTTATATGACGAAAATGCTGTGCTATTTATTTAATGCGTTTATGGTTTTATCTTTGACGTTTTTGGAACTGCTATTTTGGACAATAAATTTTTGTGTGGACGTTATCCTGTGCATTTCCTTTGCACCATTGAGTTTATTTCGGTTACATTTCGGTGCAATTTCCACTATTTGGTCTGTTTTTGAAGTCATTTTAAACCTAGCAATTCTAAGAATCAATCCCTGGACCTTGTGTTTGTAAGGAAAACACTTTAACCATTATGCCAACCTCCCAGGCTATTACCCAGGATTCTTGTCATAGGGGACTCCATTGTATGACACACAGATGCTGAGAAGATAACGGTTAGTTGCTTATCTGGAGCCAGTATCCGCCAAGATATGTATGCACTCAAGCCACTACACCACAGGTACTAGTATGATTCTATCGTTGACCATGCGGGTGTTAGTGATCTGAGGCATACTTCCCTGGACTATTTGAAGAGAGACACGTTGTTGATCTTTCTGAATATGTGTCTCATGCAGGTATGTGCCTGGCACTGAGCAGCATTTTACCTTCACCAAGGATGATGCCAAAGTACAAACAAAAGATGATAACTTCAGTAATTGGCTTAGTGGCTAGTGTTTTTCCAGGGGGGTTTAATTTTTGTCATCATAGGAGGATATGGTTAACAAACCACGTTGCTTTGCAAAATGGCCTGCACCTGTCTCCCCTATGCTTCCAGTATTGGCTAAAGTTTTATCCACTCCCTTAGTGCCTATTTTAGGCAATGCCAAATTGATAAAATTATCAGTATAGCAAATAAAACCTAAAGAAACCTTAAGGCATTACTGCTTAGTTGCTAAGAACCTAAACAAGAAACTCCACACCACACAAGTTCTCCTCACTCTGGAGAATGTAGACATCTGTGCCATTCCCAAGACATGATTTAATTCCACTGGAAGTACTCCAGCAGTTCAAGGCTTCAGTGCCTTCCACACATTTAGATCTTTTAGAGACCCTGTACGGGCTGCGCAGTGATGCAGCAGTTAACGTTGTCACCTCACAGCAAGAGGTTCGATTCTCGGCTGCGGTGCCTTCTGTGTGGAGTTTGCATGTTCTCCCTGTGTTCGCGTGGGTTTCCTCCCACATTCCAAAGACATACATCTGGAGCATTTCTCCCCGGGCCTTCGCTGAAAACAGACTCTGTGGAACCTAGTCGGACTTTCCCGGTCAACAAATGTTAAATAAAAAAAAAATTTTTAAAAATCAGCTGCACAAACTGGGACAAACAGTAGAGGAGTTTCAATCTATATTAGCAACAAGCATAACTCTGTGTTGGTTAAACAGTATGATGCCCTGGAATTTATCCACATGTAAATCACCACATGCAAAGTCCCATACTATATCATAGCAAGCTAGAGCTCACCCTCTATTTCCATAGAATTCATAGCTCATACCTAGATCTAGTGGAGACATTCACCATTAAACCAAATACCATATTCATGGGTGTTTTTAACTACCCCTCTATAGAATGAAAACATACACTGCCTCATACTCACAGGCGCAACAATTCCTGGACTTTTTTTAACACAAATAGCCTTGACTAGATAGTGCGTGCACCCACCACAGGTTCAAACATACTGGGCCTGGTACTCATCAATATGGAAGAACACTGTTCCCCTAACTCTCCCTCACCCCACTCAGTGTTACATCTACACTGGAGGTCAGACCACAAAGCTGTCTCCTTCAAAATAACAATCAACTTGGTAACCCCAGCAAACCCGTCAACAGTTATAAACTATTCCAAGGCAAACTACTTCCTATTAAGTGATAGTTTGTCAAAATTCAGTGCCCCTCCCAACTCTGAGTTCACAGCAGTCTATGTGGAATTGTTCACAGAGACCTGTGCAACCATGTAAATGACTGTATAGAGGCTGCTGTACCTACCAGAAGTAAGCCCAAAACAAACTCTAAAAACAAACCACTCTGGCAGAATCATAACCTTAATGGGATATATAACAAAAGGCAAAAGGTCATGGCTAAAACCAGGAAGAGCAGCTCCCGTAATGATAAAAGCTCTCTAATTAAACTAAACAGGAAACTAAGAAGAGTAATTAAGTCCAATAAGACCAATTACAAGGTCAAAACAGCCTCACAGGCAAAATACAACCCTAAGGCCTTCAACAGCAATAAAGGCAGCACACATATCAATGTGCCAAACTGGTGGTCAATAGTGCCACCTTCACTGAGCACACTGACATAGTGAATTTGCTGGCTAACAAAGTCAGCTCAAACGTCACCCCCAGCCCCCGTCATGAAATGCATACTAACATAACCACTCCAACTATTAACAGGAAGCAGGTCCTAGTGGCACTTGCTTAGGCCAAAAACACAGCCTCAATGGCCCTGACAGTATTGTAGGATGCCTTTTAAGTAGCTTGAAACATGACCTGTCAGGATCACTTGAGTCACTTTTCAACTAAAGCCTCAAAACAGACTTTCTACCATGAGAATGGAGGACTGCAATGGTTATCCCACTTCACAAGGGTGGTTCATCAACACTGGAAACTACAGACCTATTAGTCTGACCAACAAAGACAAAGGCAACCTTCAGACAATGGACCCAACCCAGTTTGGTTTTATCAAAGGAAGGTCATGCCCTACTAAACCTGGTGGACTTCTTTGAGAATGTCACTAAGGCAATGGATGGAGGAAATGGTCCATTGCACATACCTGGAACTGGCTAAGACATTCGATACAGTACCCACTTGTGTATAGATGACAAACTCACTGAACTAGGCATAAACCCCTACATAATTTGCTTGATTGCCAACTCACTCGGTCAGGACCCAGGAAGTCAGGATTGATGATACCACTAGGAGACCAGTCACCAGTTGAGTACCTCAGGGTTCCATGTTGGGACTTCTCCTATTTGCCATCTATTTCTCAGAGATAACAGTTAATGTCAAGGGCCATTGGCTGACCAAGTTCGCAGATGTCTGCAAATTGGGAGCTATCATAGATTCCCCCATGACACAAATATCTTACAAGAGGGTCTAACACAGACAAATGACTGGTATCAAAGTGACAGATTAAAACTCCATGCCAAGAAATTCATTGTAGTGCCTTTTGGGAAAACTGCCACCCAGGCTAATTACTTCATTGAAAAGACACCTCTAAGAGTTGACCTGGTAGTCAGAATTCTGGGAACATATGTTGATAGTACTCTGACCTTTGACCAACATGTGGCTAAGGATGTAAGAAAGTCTTTCTAAGGTAAGGGCATGGTATCCAGGTATATGGTGTCACCTTATTCACCCTTTATCAGACCCATCATTAAGTATAATTCCCTCTTCAGCATTTACCTGACCAGTCTTATGCAACAGGTGGAATGCCCACAATGATTCCTTAACAGGAAAATCCATGGTATAAACACATTGTCCTGTATGGATCGCCTTAAAGCCCTATCTCTATACTTAGTCTCCTACATGTTGCTGAGAGGCGATCTGAAGCCATTTAGTTAATCCATTATTTAATTATTCGATTACCATTCTGAAGTTCTTAAAGTTCTTTGTTTTGGAGCAGATTTGAGGAAATTTTTCTTTATATGGAATCTTATTTTACTGATTATGCTGTTTTCTATAAATGCCACATTGATGATTTATTTTTATAGTTAGAGGCTCACATTTATTATTTATAGATTTTATGCAAGTTCAGAACAATTATTATGGTCTATCTTTTGTATATAATATTCAGAAAAATAGAGTTCATTATTTGGATGTACTGATATAGGTTTCTTGTAGTAAGATCCTTTCTGTTTTGTGTAGGAAGGAAACCTCAGTTAACACATTCCTTTTTGCTTCTAGTGCACACCCAGGACATTTGGTTAAGTCTTTACCATATGGAGAATATATAAAGCTAGATCTTTATGTTCAGAGGATGATGAATTTCAAGAAGTGACTGTGGACATAGTAACTAGGTTAGTTAATAGAGGTTATAGTCAGAATCTCCTTCTTTCCACCTGGCAGAAGGTGGAGGAACAGAAACCAAGAATTCATCCCTGGTTTGGCACCCATCTCTAATGCAAACACGTAACCTGTAAATGGTTCATCTACCAGGCCCGTGCTTACACTTATTAAGGGTATCAGAACTTGTCAGAGATTTGGGATGCATGTCTAGGCTTAAAAAGCTCTTGTGGTCGTTAGCATAGTAAACACCTATGAACCTATAAGGTACATAGAAGAAGAACCACAAAACATATAAACACAAAAAAGAGCAGCAATGCACACAGGTGAACGCAAAAACCACTTTATTTGGTGCTTTTGTCAGCTGTTGAACCAAAGACTTCTTCAGAATAAAAAACACTACAGTCTGATGAGCTTAAATATTAAAGCATCACATCCTGTAACATCACTGATAAGATAATTAACTGTTAAAAATCTCATACATTAAAATTAAAGCAGCAACAACTCTAAAATCAACTGCATACAATTCATTACTAAAACAGTAACAGAAACCTGGTTTAAGGCTCCAGAGAGCACCCCAGCACTACCAGGCTACAACTCATACCATACATTTTGGCCACAAAACCTGGACCGAAATACAAAAGGCGGGGGAGATTCCATATTCATCAAGGATACCCACACCTCGATGCTTCAGAGATCATCCGTGTGCAACTAACAATGGGCAAAACTGCTATTCAAATTATAGCTTGCTACAGATCACCCACCATGTCCCAGGACCCCCACTCCGCATTCCTGGAAACACTGGGAAACATAACGATCCTACCAAACACCCTGATACTGGGTGATTTCAATTACCCAAACATTAACTGAGAGAATTACTCAAGTACACACTCCTTCACCCAATATTTCCTAGAATTTATAAACTCAAATGCCCTGGATCAACTGGTCAACACCCCCACCAGAGGTGACAACATATTGAACCTGGTCATCACCAACATGGGCGACTGGTGTTCCACACCGGAGGTCAACCCCTCGCTGGTTAGATCTGCCCATAAACTAATCACTCTGGATATCCACATTCCGCCACCATCCCCGGTCAAAGAAACCACAGTGAAAAACTTTTCAAAAGCAAACTTCACGTTACTTAAGACCGAGATGGGAAGTTTCAAAGCCCCCATGCTAAAGGATAACGCTGTCCAAGCTGCAAAATCCTTTACTAATGCACTCTACAGGCTTCTACAAGAATGCATTGATCGTGCTATCCCAAACAAAACCAAGAATCACTCCTCCAAGAAAAGGAAACCAGTTTGGTGGGCCCCTGCCATAAACAAGCTATACAATAGAGGGAGGAAACTAGTACAGAAGAGAGTAAAATCCCAAGAAGGGAAGATATCCCTGATCAGTATCAGCAAGAAACTACATTCCCTCATAAAATCATCCAAGGCTAGCTTCGAAAGAAAAATTGCCATGGACTCCAAAGATAACCACAAGGCATTCTTTAGCTATATCAAGAATCTAAGTGGCAATTCTCAGATCTGCTCGGAGTTAGTGCAGAATGGCACAAAATACACCGAACTGACTGATGTAGTCAACATCCTTCAGACAGGTTCAGTGCAAACTTCACCCCCCCCTCACCCCCAAAAGGGCCCATAACTATACCAGAAGAATGTAGTGCCCTGAAATCACAGACACTCAGGTTAAAAACAGCCCTCTCCAAAGCCAAAAACACAGCGTCAATGGGACTGGACGGTGTCCCAGGCTGCTTCCTACACAAGCTCAAAGATGAACTAACCCCTCACCTAAACACACTGTTTAAACTCAGCCTCTCCACAGGCTACGTGCCCACAGAGTGGCACACAGCAACGGTTATTCCACTCCACAAAGGTGGAGCTACAATGGACCCCGGGAACTATTGCCCTATAAGCCTGACTAGCTTGGTCTGCAAAGCTATGGAGTGCATCATCATGGATCTCATTAACAGAGACATTGGAAACCTCCAAACACTGGACCCTACCCAGTTCAGCTTTGTTAAGGGCAGATCATGCCTCCTAAACCTGGTGGACTTCTTTGAGACAGTTACCAAGGCTATAGACGAGGGAAAATTGGTCCACACAGCCTACCTAGACCTTGCAAAGGCTTTCAACACCATTCCCCACTCAGGCATTATAGACAAGCTCAGCAGCCTGAACATAAACCCCTACGTCATGAGATGGGTTGCCAACTGGCTCACGGATAGAACCCACATGGTAAGAGTTATGGGAGCTAAGTCTGACTGTAAACCGGTTACAAGTGGCATTCCCCAAGGCTCAGTCCTAGGACCCCTCCTGTTCTGCATATACGTCTCAGAGGTACAGGCAAGCACAGGAGGACTATGGCTGACCAAGTTCGCAGACGACTGCAAACTAGGGGCTATAATTGGCTCTCCGTTTGACACAGACATCCTCCAAAAGGGTCTCACTGAGACAGATACCTGGTGTCAAAACCATGACCTCAAGTGCATAGTCATCCCCTTTGGAAAAAAACAAAATACCCACAAACTACCACATAGGTGGTAGCCCCCTAAATGTGTAAGACATAATAAGGGATCTGGGGACCCAAGTAGATAGTAACCTCTCCTTTGATAATCACATTGCCAAAGTGGTTAGAAAATCCTTCTATATGGCCCACCTAATCACAAAAGGGTTTGCATCCAGATCGAAAGAGGTCATTGGGCCCCTCTGTGCATCAGTCATCAGACCCATCATAGAGTACAATGCCCCATTTGGGATGTACCTTACAAGACACCTGCAACAACTGGAAAGACCACAGAAGTACCTCACCAAGAGGATCACTGGCCTCAAGCAGATGCCCTATGCAGCTCGACTGAAGAAACTCCAGCTGTACTTGGTTGCATACCGCCTACTCAGAGGTGGTCTCTGCCTGACATACAAGGCCATGTCCAACCCAGAATTGATGGACATGCTCCACCTAAAGAAAACCATATCCCCTTGAGCCACATGCTCCAGGGATCTAAACCTTACCACAACAATAAATAGGATGTGCTGGAGGGATAGATTCCTGTCCCAGAGACTTCCCATGCTCTGGAACAAGATTCCAATCTACATTAGGCAGAGCTCCTCGCTAACCCTCTTCAAGAGAAACCTTGACGAGTGGATGGGAAACAGAAAGTTTACCCCATGGATCACTTCAATGGCTCTGCTGGACAGAGGCACAGGGAACTAATCTAAGGGGGCGGCAAAAGCCAACACATTCCGGCTAGGCTTATAAATGCCTTCGGGCAGATAACCTAGTACCTACCTATGAGCCTATAAAACTTAACCTGAATGTCAAAATTTCAAAAACATCCATACTCTAAACATTTTAATAGACAAAAGGAAATGTGTTGTTTGTGTATGTATATATATATATATATATATATATATATATATATATATATACACACACACACACATATCATAAAACCATAAGCTTTATGCTGTGTGAGAAATTAAAAACACAGGAGGTATTCATACCAAAGCCTTGCCATGTATTCCCTTTACATATGAAAATCTGATTTTAATTTTAAATAACTAGAAATAGCCTAGTACCTACCTATGAGCATATAAAACTTAACCTGAATGTCAAAATTTCAAAAACATCCATACTCTAAACATTTTAATAGACAAAAGGAAATGTGTTGTTTGTGTATGTATATATATATATATATATATATATATATATATATATATATATATATATATATATATATATACAGACACATATCATAAAACCATAAGCTTTATGCTGTGAGAGAAATTAAAAACACGTCTTCCCTTTACATATGAAAATCTGATTTTAATTTTAAATAAAAATTTAAACTTCTCCCCCCCTCCCCACCAAAAGGGCAAATATCTATCCCAGCAGAGTGCTGCCCCCCTGACATCTCAGATGCTCAGGTAAGAGCCGCCCTCTCCAAAGCAAAAAACACAGCATCAATGGGACCAGACGGTGTCCCAGGCTGCGTTCTACATGAACTCCAAGAAGAGCTAAACCCAAACATAAAACTACTGTTCAATCTCAGCCTTACTACAGGATATGTGCCCAAAGAGTGGCGTACAGCAACAGTGGTCCCTCTCCATAAAGGTGGTGCCTCAACGGATCCTGGAAACTATCGCCCCATAAGCCTGACTTGCTTGGTCTGCAAAGCTATGGAAAAGATCATCATGGACCTCATAAATAAAGATATTGGGGACCTACAAACACTGGATCCTACCCAGTTCGGCTTTGTTAAGGGCAGATCCTGCCTCTTAAACCTGGTTGATTTCTTTGAAACAGTCACCAAGGCCATTGACGAGGGGAAGGTGGTCCACACAGCCTACCTGGACCTCGCAAAAGCCTTCGATACAATATCCCACTTGGGCATTATAGATAAGCTCACCAGCTTAAATATAAACCCCTATGTCACTAGATGGATTGCAAATTGGCTCAAGGACAGAACCCACATGGTTAGAATTGCTGGAGCCATGTCAGACTCCAAACCAGTTACAAGTGGTGTCCCACAAAGCTCAGTCCTGGGACCTCTCTTGTTTGGTATATATTTCTCGGAGGTACAGGCCAACACGGAAGGACTGTGGCTGACCAAGTTTGCAGATGACTGCAAACTGGGCGCCATAATCAACTCTCCAGCCAACACAAGCATCCTCCAAAAGGGCCTCATAGAAACAGACAACTGGTGCCAGAGCCATGGCCTCAAGCTAAATGCCAAAAAGTGTATAGTCATCCCCTTTGGCAAAAACAAAGTGCCCACAAATTACCACATAGGTGGTAATCCATTAAGTACAGAAGAAGTAATTAGGGACCTGGGGACTCAAGTTGATAGCAATCTCTCATTTGACAACCACGTGGCCAAAGTGGTTAGAAAAACATTTTATATAGCCCACCTAATCATGAAGGGATTCACATCTAGATCAGGGGACGTCATCGTGCCTCTTTACTCATCCCTCATCAGGCCCATAATTGAGTACAATGCCCCTTTTGGGATGTACCTTACCAGAAACCTGCAGCAGACTCCAAAAGTACCTCACCAAGAGGATCAAAAGGCTCAAACAGATGCCATATGCTGCCTGGTTAAAGAAACTCCAGCTCTACTCAGTGGCATACCGCCTGTTCAGAGGCGATCTGTGCCTGACGTATAAAGCCATGTCCAACCCGGAATTAATGGACATGCTGCACCTCAGAAAATCCAAATCCCATCGAGCTACGCGCTCGAGAGACTTGAACCTCAGCACTGAAATAAATAGGACATGCTGGAGGGACAGATTCATAACCCAGAGGCTCCCTTCACTCTGGAATAAAATCCCAGTCCAGGTTAGGCAGAGTCCCTCATTGACTCTCTTCAAGAGGAATCTTGATGAGTGGATGGGAGATCGTAGGTTTACCCCGGGTATCACTTCTGTGTCACTGTTAGACAGAGGCACAGTATACTAACCTCAAAAAAGGGCATAGCAAAATAAATTTAAAATGGGTGGCGAAAGCCAAACACATTCTGGCTAGGCTTATAAATGCCCTAGGGCAGATAGCCTAGTATGAACCTATGAACCTATAAATAACTAGAAATGGAAACCATTTCATTAAGCCCCGGAGGGTAAGTGGCATTGCATCTAAGCTGCCACATAAGTTCCATATATTCAAGGAATAATTCTATGGGGCCCCCTCTCCCCTTATTACAAACTTGTTCTAGGATACTAAATTTGAAATGATGTTCCGGAAACTCCATAATATGTTTACAAAGTGCATTTTTGATATTATTTCTTCTTATATCATACAAATGTTGATAAATGCATTTATTGAAACTGTTAATAGTTTTTCCTATGTAGAAGTGTTGGCACTGCTGACAAATAGCAACATATCAAACATTTGCTAGCACAGTTTTTAGCACAGTGCTAAATAAAGTGTTTTTTGCTTTCACCTGTGTGCCGTACTGCTCTTTTTTGTGTTTATAAGTTTTGTGGTTCATGTTTGTTCTTGGTTTACAATGGAGCAAGAGCAAGAGGCAAGGGTGGACGCTAATACTTGTGGTTCCCTTCAAGAGTTGGCAACATCGATAGGGAACTTAACAACACTAATGGAGGTGTTGATAAAACAATTTTCGGTTTTGGTAAAACATTAATTCCTGGTCTGACAACTTTTGGGAGCATGAATGTGAATAATACTGCAGTCAGCACTTGTTTAACAGATTCTCTAACATACATGATTCCTCCTGGGCAGGGGAGCCTGGTTTCTATAGCAACAAGTCAAACGGGACCTTCTACTGGTTCCGCAACAGGAAGAGGAGGTTACAACAATGCCAGCAGAAGTGACAGCCAGCAAGAGGACATTCACTCGTGTTTTTCTTTCTCAGAATGGCTGCAGGAGGGTATAACCAATGATTTCATTAACTTCAACCACCAAGTTAACTACAGAATTGGATGAACAGTTAAAAAACTTTGAACATGAGGTTTTAAAACTACGCAAGCTCCAGACTGAAAACAGCTATCTCAAAGAATGTTTGCAAAGGGAGCAGGTACCCAAAGGCCTGCAAACATGGAAATTTCCCACTGGCCTAATAAATAGTTTAGACTTGCATAAAGAACTCATCACCATGTTTAATCGACATGGATATGAACTGCTTGAGTTATTGGTAAGAGACAATGACCAAAAGATTAATGTTTTAAAAATGAGGGTTGACATGCTTAATGAAAGGATTAATAAGGACTTGAGTTTTAATTCTAAAGTGAATGAGTATAGAGTGGTCTTTGTTAATACTGATAGTTATTTTGGGAATTAAAAATAAAAAAGTTAAGAAGCTTAATAGGGACAGTAATGATTATGAGAGGGGCATTGCCTACCCCCTCCCCAATGTGAATAAGGCACAAATTCAAGATGATGGTGACAACCAAGACATTGTTGAAAGTGGAGTTGATGAAATTGCAGACGAAACCAATACCAATGGGCAGGGGGCCCCTTTAGAGAAATCTTTGAGGAGGTCCGAATGCCTGCTGAATTAAAGACAGCAATATAATGGACAGAGAACAGACAATTTGAATTATAAAGATTCATATCCCCGCTGGGGGAGGCCCAGTGGGGGAGGGGGAGGGGAGCAGCAGCGAGGTGGTAATATTTATGGAAGTATTGACATAAGCACCGATTTCACTAATCAAAATAACATTGTTACGAATCAACATGGTGATTTTAAAATATATAATTTGCGTACAGCAATTATTACACAACAGTGGGCTGAATTGTTCCAAAAGGGACTACATTTTGTTCCAGTTAAAAGACCAAGAATAGAGAACTCTTTATTTGAATTTAAATTATTTGTCAGAAAACTAAATCTTAGACTATATTTTGACACTAACATACAATTTGGAGTAACAGAGACCTGCAAAAAAGCCAGTATTTTTAATCCACCCCTTCATCCTATATTACAAGTGTTTGAAAGTCTTTTTACTACTCAGATCAGACAGGCTCATTTAAGGCATAATAATTTATATGTATCTAATTTAACGAAAGATGAGGAAGAATTATTATACAACATCACTGAAGATAAAAGCATCAGACTTATAAAACCTGATAAGGGGGGTTTGCTAGTTGCAATGGATCAGGGGGTATATATAGTGAAAATGTTAGTCCATCTGTACAGTTATACTTATAAGGAAGTATAAGTTAACCAACTTAATATTGCTTATAGAAATATTGATGTTACACTTAATGACCTATTATTAGACAACCAGATCACTACTACTACTGAGTTAAACTTTATGCAACAAGATAATCCCTGTACTCTCACGATATTTGGAAGTTTATTGATTTAAACCTTAAAGATGTCTTAAAAATTGTCCTCATATTTTAAAGGACTCTTGGGACTGTCTCAAAAAATACAGGATAATTTATATTCAGATCAATTAATCTTGGCTACAATTGCTGTCACAGATCTATTTACGTATTATGATGTTTTATGATTTCTTATGCAGACACACCAACATGAGACACTCCAGGATACTGATGTACAAACCTGTAATGGACTTTATACTCAAAAACAATTTCATTCTTTTCAAAGGCCAATTATTTAAACAGAAAACAGGGGTGGCTATGGGGGTGGGGTGCGCCCCCCTATTTGTCGATGTAGTACTGGCTGAATGGGAAATGTCCTTGGTGTTTAGGTATGAATTATTTAGACACTGTAAATTCTACGGGTGTTACCTAGACGATATACTCATTTTTTGGGAAGGAACACGAGGCATTACAGGAAGTTTTTTGAACTCTAGTACCAGCTTTTTGAAATTTACTGTAGAAACAAACGAAGATATGATTAATTTCTTAGATATCACTATAGGTAAAGATAGGGTGAAACATTCGTTCACCTTCACATTGTACAGAAAACCAATTTATTCCAACACTCTTTTGCATTTCAATAGTGGGCACCCCGTACACCAAAAGAGATCCTTGGTGAAGTAGCAAGGAGTTAGGTTGACGAGAATGGTTAATGATAATGATGTATCTTTGGAAGAAGTGAGTACATTAAAAGACATGTTAAAAAAGGGGGTATCCAGTACAGTTCATTGAACCTATATTTAATGAAGTCATCAAAAAGTGGTTGGAAGGGCATTTCTTCCCATTATTAGGGAAAGCAGTTGACGAAAATAGAATGGAGGTAGTGGTAGGTTCTGGGGTTGCGACAGAAAAACCCTTTCAGAATGCAGTTGTACTATCATTTAACTCCCTCTATTGGAGAATAAAAGAAATAATCAATTAAAACTGGGTATTATTCGATAGTGACCAGCAATATAAAAGTAAACTAGGGGACAAGCCATTGATTGTGTATAAAAGAGATGTGTCTTTTAAGTATTTATTGGAAACAGACCAAGGGATGTTAAAGGTTGGATGAGAAAATGTGGCCACTGCATGCAATGTCCCTATATTTTAGAAAATGATTCTATTTATATTAAGGGTTATGGTAGGATTATCTTGAAACAAAAACTAAACTCTGCTAGCAAATGTTTGATATATGTTGCTATTTGTCAGCAGTGCCAACACTTCTACATAGGAAAAACTATTAACAGTTTTAACAAACGCATTTATCAACAGTTGTATGATATAAGAAGAAATAATATCAAAAAGGCACTTTGTAAACATATTATGGAGTCACATCATTTCAAATTTAGTGCAGTAGAACAAGTTTGTAATAAGGGGAGAGGGGGCCATATAGAATTATTCCTTGAATACAGGGAACTTATGTGGCAGCTTAGATGCAATGCCACTTACCCTCCAGGGCTTAATGAAATGGTTTCCATTTTAGTTATTTAAAATTAAAATCAGATTTTCATATGTAAAGGGAATACATGGCAAGGCTTTGGTATGAATACCTCCTGTGTTTTTAATTTCTCACACAACATAAAGCTTATGGTTTTATGACATATATATAGAGTTCCATTATCACATCCATAGAGGCCTTGCAGGTGTACATTCAGGATGGTAAGGGGGGAGCCATGGCTCACTTCCTTGGACTGTCCTCATAGTACTTCTCCTGGCTTAGCTGTTGAAGACAGTTGGATGTCTGTGCCAGAACCTAGGCCCACTTCAGCCCATCCTAGGGTTGATCCTACCCTTAAAAAGAAATGAAAACATGTTTCCATCTCTCAGGATTTTCCACTAGACTGGCAAGCTTTTGCCCAGAGATTTCTAAATGCTTTTCTAGCACCAAGATCTTCCTCTATTCAAACTGCTACTCCAATTTCTCCTTCTCCTCCTTCACCTAGGAGTTCTGCTATGGAACAGGAGGCATCTGAGGAAGAAGTTTCATCCTTAAATGAGTCTCTGGCTTACTCAGCACAAATTGACTCCCCCCTGGATTATACATTCCCTGAAGTTGATTTCAATGGTGGGGATACCCCTGAGGAAGACATATCCTTTGGCAAAACAATAAAGGATGAGAGACTTTTTCAAGTGGAAAGCACAAAAGTTTCAGAAGTGCAAAAGAGGTACTACAACATTTTACAGATGGACACCCCTTCTCCTTCAGCTGTTCCACCTGTGCTACCTGCCTTTCATGATGCTTTTCTTCTGCATCCAAAAACCTGGATTGGCAACCTCCATCCTCAAAAAGGCCGAATAGGTTTTACAATGTCCCTGAGGACTGCAAATTTCTTTTCAAATGTCCCCCTGCAGTTCCTGCTCTGATTTCAGTGTCTTCCAGATTTTTGCCCTCAACTACCCTTCTTACCTCAGATAAAGACAGCAAGATGATGGAGAGGATAGGTAAAAAAAAGTCTACCATCTTCTACTTTGACCTTCAAGGCCATTAAATATCAGACTTGTATGTCTAAGTATGTTCTGGCCCTGCTTTCTCAGGCTTCACAGCTTTTGACAGATCTTTGATTCTGCAGCCAACGCACAGCTTTCCTCTCTCTTGGCGTCTTCCTCCCAAGTAATTAGACACTCCATAAAGTGCAGTTATCATGCAGCTGAGGTATCTGATTAGCTGCATTTGGATCTGTCCATAGGGGATATTCCTGACTAAGATTGCAGCCTTTGCCTGATGATATCAAGGCAAAACTTATGGATGAACCTCTTGACAATTCTGCTCTTTTTGGTGCTAATGCTGCTTCAAATCCCTTCAAGAAAAAGTGAAAGTGTTACAGAAACTGAAGCACATTTTTGTGTCCCCAGTCCCAAAGTATCATAGGAATTATCCTTTCAAACCTCATTTTGTGAGGAAGAAAACCTGCACCCCTCCTCTCCCTCACAAGAAAGGGACATAAAGGCAGAGCTCCTCCAGATCTCAACCCCCCCCCTTTCCTGACAAGCCAGGTAGTCTGTGACTACATTCCCAGTCTCTCCAACATTCCTTTTTTTCTAGCACCTCACTCACTTTCTTTCTTCATGGTCAAGCATTACCCTAGACAAATGGGTCCTTTCTGTTGTCCAAAATGGCTACTACATGGTTTGGAAATACATCCTTCAATCACCTCGAGTCCAGCTCATTCTTTTCCTCAGGTACTTCAAGACTTGATCTCACAAGAGACTGTTCAGTAAGTTCCCTCTCTGCAAACAGGAAAAGGGTTCTATTCCAGGAAGCTTCTAGTCCTCAGGAAAAGATGGTCTATGGAGACCAATTCTAGATCTGTCCCAACTCAGTGTTTTTCTTCGTTCCCACCTTCCACATGCTCACTCTCCAGACTTTGTCCACTCTCTTGCTTCCTCAGGCCTTTATTGTTTCTCTAGACATCAATGAGGCATATCTTCATATCACCCAATTATCCTATTTTCAAGAAATTATTACTTTTTTGTTGCTTCCTCTCATTTTCAGTTTTGTGCTTTGCCCTTTGGACTCTGCATGGCTCCAATGGTCTTCCCAAAATGCCTGGCACCTGTCATTGCCTTTTGCAGACATCACAGAATTGTGATTTACCCTTACCTGGAGGACCTGCTTATTCAAGCAAACCATCCAGACATTCTGCAACAAAACCTCCAAACCACCATATACCTGCTCCAAAGCTTGGGGTACACTGTCACATTACAACAAGTTTTCCTGGCTTGCAGGATAAGGACAGACCATATGATGGCCTTTCTCCCTCCACAAAAAATACAATCTCTGCTCACCAACTTCCAACAGTTGCTTCCTCTAACTTTAGTGTCAGCCAATGAGTTTCCCCAAATGCTAGGGTTCATAGCATCTGTTATCTCCATGTTACCCTTAGCCAGACTTCACATGTGAAAATTCTAGTGGTATGTAAAAACACTCTGGTGCTAGCCTGCTCATCCTCTGGAGCCTGTTTTGTTCTCTATTGTCTAAAGAAAGAGTTACATTTGTGGACTCAACAAATATCTTTGAATCCAGGTTTTCCTCTACAGGCCCTTCATCCTGTGCAGGAACTATTTACAGATGCTTCAGACATTGGGTGGGGAGCAGCATTGGTAAACTTAAAAGTTCAAGGCCTATGGTCTCCTTCCATAAGGAAACAACATAACATCAAAGAGATGAGGGCTTTGATTCTTGCTCTCCCAGCATTCCAGTCTTCTCTCTGTTCAGGTCTCCTGAAACTGTTCACAGACAACACCACAGTGCTTTGGTATGTGAGCAAGCAGGGGGGCACAAAGTCATGCCTATTCTGCAGGCTGGCCTTTCAGGTCTGGGAGTTTGCTTCTCAAGCAAAGGCCACATTACTAGCTGTATACATTCCCTCAGCTTAAAATGTTCTGGCAGACACTCTCAGCAGGTCCATGACACAAGCCCATGAATGGATACTTTATAGGGATGTGTTTGTGAATGTTCTCCATCAGTCGGGTACTCCTCAAGTAGATCTCCCTGCCTCCCCCTTGAACAGACAACTTCCATAATTTTGTGCCAGAGTTCCAGATCCTCTGGTGTGGAAGGTAGATGACCTGTCATCCTCATGAAAGGGAATGTTTCTTTATGCATTCCCCGTTCCCACTCATTCTGAATGTTCTGCTAAAAATACAGCAGGAAAAACCAAAAATCTTGTTGGTGACCCCCCTTTTGGTCAAGACAGCACTGGTTCCCCCTTCTTCTGCAGTTAGCCAAGAACAATCATTGCAGGTTACCTTACAGGGTGGATCTTCTCACACAAGACAAGGGATCTCCTATCCACCTGCATTTAACAACTCTGAGCCTGACTCTGTGGGTGAGTCTTCTGATCCCGTTCCGACACCTTTTTTTCTGAGGACATGATTCTAGTCCTGCAGGAGGCAGAAAACCCAATACTAGGAGATCCTACTTATCCAAATGGAGGATGTTCTCCATCTGGTGTCTGAAGAAATGGCTAGATCCATTTTCAATGAACATCCCCCTAGTTCTTTCTTATTTGTGTGAACCGCTTAAGGCCGGAATGGCTTACTCTTCTGTTAAAGTCCACTTATCCTCCATTTCTGCATGTCGCCTCTATCTCCTCCTTTAGCTTCTAGGCTAGAGGTTAAGATTTTTCTTCACGTCAGACCTCTCAGAAAACCTGTTTCTCCTCCCTGGGATTTGAATTTTTACTGGAAAAGCTTACTCAGGCTCCTTTTAAGACTGCAGTCTCAGCTTCTTTGAAATTGTTTTCATGGAAGACTATTTTGCTGGTAGCCATCACCTCTGCTAGAAGAGTCTCTGAATTTCAAGCCTTAATGGCTTCTCAACCTTTTCTTATCTTCCACAAAGATAGGGTTTCACTCTGTATTAACCCCTTCTTCATGCCTAAAGTGGTTAATATCTTGTCCCTTAACCAATCTATTCATCTACCTACCATCTTTCCTTCCCCTCAAAATTCTAGTGAAAGGGTGCTACATACCTTGGATGTGCAGACACCTCAGATTTTACCTAGACAAGACCAAATCCATTAGGAAATAAGAAAAACGGTTTGTCTCCTTTCATCCCAGGGCACTGGAAGAACCTGTTTCTAAACAATTTCCACTTGGATTTCTAAGGTCATTTTCTTTTGCTATGTGTTTCATGGAAAGGCACTCTCTTCCTCAATAAAAGCTTATTCCACTAGTTCTGTAACTTCCTCTGGGGCCTTCTTCAAATGTCTGGACACTGCCTCTACCTTTACCAAACATTACAACTGGACACTATCTCCAGAGCCAGAGCAGGCTTTGCCAGGGCAATCCTGCATGGTTTCTTGGAGACATCCTCTGTTTCAACCTCCCTCTCCCTTTCATGAGTTTTTGTTCTGTTCCTCATGTTATGAATACTGTGAATAGAAGGACTTAGAATAGTTGTGTAAAATCTTAGCATAAAGATAGATGTCCTTCTGTTCCATGTTGCAGTATTCTATCCCACCCTTCTTCCCCCTTGGTTCATGCTTTTTTTAGGCTGATATTGTGTTTTACCTCTTATCCTTGAGCTGGTGTCTGACTGGGGCATTCAGTTCTGAGGGTGGTATGTGCAGACATCACTTTTATGGCCTACATCAGCTGTTATCATATGTGCAATGTTGCATGTACCTTGTAGTAGTTTAAGTCTTGGTTTTGGTATACTGGCTGGATGTATGGGTCACCTAGGTGGGGAATCCCTCATGTTATTAATACTGCAACATGGAAGAGAATGACATCTATGGTCATGGTAAGATTTTACAATACTATTCTATTGTTGGGTATAGGCTTTATTGTAATGAGTTGGAGAGTTCATGATTTGAGAAAAAACATAGAGGTCGATACTGTTTGTAAGTATTTGAGAAGAGAGTGATTTCTAATTTAGGTTAGTCTCATGGTGATTGTTTGTGAGATCCAGGATAGAATATTTTCAAGTATGGTTATATTTTGTCCTGGGGGAATATACAGATGCATTTGTTCCTATTAAGATTTAGAAAGGATATGCGCATCTCTGCACTGGTGAAAGTTGGAATGTTGTTAGTAAAAGGTGTGATACTAAATGTGTCAGGGTATAGTAGGGCTATCCCTCCACCTATATTATGGGTTCTGTTCAGTCTTATTATGCTAAAGCCAGGTAGTATGATTTATGTGTCTTCTGTGTTAGAGTTTAGCCAAGTTTCAGTTAAGGCTAGGATGTTTGGTTTATACTAGTCAAGCCAGGCATGGCAGGGGGCGATTTTGTTCTGAAGACTTCTAAGGTTTCATGTCATTATTCTTAGGTTTTTAGGGCATGTTCTAGGGTGTAGGTTAGAGCAAGGACCTGGAGTTTGATCGATGTCTCTGCATTGTTGCAATATGAAACTAAAATAGGAACATAACTTATTGTATTTTTTTATCAGCAGTTGTAAGGGGTTTGAGGTATGCTTTGGCATGTGAGGTGGCAAGGAGGTTAGGAGCTGAGTAATAGGTTAGGGTGTAGTGAAATAATTGTGAAGAGACAGTAGAGAAACTGTGGGATACAGGCTGGTGTGTGGAGGTAGAGGTACCTGAGAAGGAGGAGTTTGTTAGACTGAGGGCTGATGTTGATGTAGCAGATGTTAAGAGTGTTAGAAGAGTGATTTGAAAGGATATTAGAAGCATAATTAGCATAATATGCTTATGAGGGCTTAGTGGTATTATAGAAGGTGTGTTTAGTCCTAGATGTAGGAAAGCATTTAGTTGGCAGCATAGGATGTATGCTTAGGGGGGAAAGAGAGGTAGAGGGAGGGGTTAAGCAACCGATTGGGATAATGGGGTTAGTTAGTCGGGTATCCTGATTGGAGTTTTGAGATCTGGGTTGTTGTTATTAGAGTATAAGTTTAGGAGTAGTGGGTGTGAGTGGGAATTGCGGTAGGGTAGGAGGGATGCAGTGGGCTGACCCATGATGGTGGATGCAAATTAAAAAAATCAGTAAAAGGCTATAAGGTACAAAAAAACAAAAGAAGAGAATTCTTCAAACAGTGTAGTTCATAGTTTCATAGGTAGGTACTAGGCTATTGGCCCTAGGGCACCGAGAAAATCATCGCACAAGCAGTATGCAGACAATGAAAGCTAGTGAGTCCTCAAATATTCCAATGTGTGCTTTAAATCAAGCCAACACGTCCAGTTCAGTACAATTCAATACAAGGATGCTTTCTTTATTCAGACAAACAAGAAGGTATAAGCGCTTTCGTTCCAAAAATAAAAGCAGGAACTTCATCAGATACAAGGAAATTAAGGAAGTATACTGTTTTAAATAGGAAATTTTACATGACATCACTTTCTGGATTAGTAAAAACCACTCCCAAGTCTGAAACAGTTTTCTGGAACAGAAGTCTGAAACACTACACATAAATGTTTCAGCACAAAACAGCATAAATGTCGAAATATAAAAATATATAAAAATACATATAAAAACTAATTGTGCAAATGTCAACACCCTAAACTATGTATTATAAACACAAGAATAAATATGTAAATATGTGTATATATAAAAATGCTTTTAAGATGCTTGTGAAAAGCTATATATGTATATAAAACATATAAGTAAAATATGCATACAGTTAAAAATCCATTAGGAACAAATGAATAAATGTCCTGTACATATACATATAACAGTGCCATAAAAAAAATTATAGGCCCTAGGGCCTCTATAAGCCTAGCCAAAAAGGTACCCTGGCTTTTGCCACCCACAAAATTATTTTCCTGTGCCCATGTCGAGCAGAGCCACAGAAGTGATCCCTGGGGTGAATTTCCTATCTCCCATCCAATCATCAAGATTTTTCTTGAAGAGTGCTAATGAGGAGCTTTGTTTGATATAGATAGGTAGTTTGTTCCAGAGTATGGGAAGTCTCTGGGACAGGAATCTATCCTTCCAGCAAGTTCTGTTTATTGTGGTGATGAGGTTTAGGTCCCTAGAGCGTGTAACTCAGAGGGAGTGGGATTTCTTTAAGTGGAGCATGTCCAACAGCTCTGTGTTTGACATAGCTTTGTATGTTAGGCAGAGATCGCCTCTGAGTACGCGGTATGTGACGGAGTAAAGCTGGAGTTTTTTGAGACTATCTGCGTAGGGCATCTGTTTGAGGCTGGTAATCCTCTTTGTGAGGTATTTCTGCGGCCTTTCCAGTTGTTGTAGATGTCTTGTGAGGTACATACCAAAAGGGGAGCTGTATTCTATAATGGGTTTAATGAGTGATGAGTAGAGGGGAACAATGACCTCTTTTTTCCTGGATGAGAAACCTTTTGTGATAAGGTGTGCCATGTAGAAGGATTTTCTGACTACTGTGGCAATGTGATTATCAAAGGAGAGACTACTGTCCACCTGTGTCCCAAGGTCTCATCACATTTTCAGTGTTAAGTAGACTACCACCTATGTGGTAGTTCATGGGTACAGAGTTTTTACCAAAAGGGGTGACAGTGCACTTTTTGGCATTGAGCTTGAGGCCATGGCTTTGACACTAGGCATCTGTCTCAGTGAGGCACTTTTGTAGGATGTCCACATCGTTAGGAGTTTCAATTATGGCTCCTAGTTTGCAGTCATCTGCAAACTTCGTTAGCCAAAGACCTTCTGTGTTAACCTATACTTTAGAGAAGTAGATAGCAAACAGATGAGGACCCAGGACTGAACCATGTGGTACTCCACTTGTCATTGGTGTGAAGTTGGATTTGGAGTCTGCTACTTTCACAGTGTGGGTTCTATCAGTGAGCCAGTTGGCAACCCATCTTGTCACATAGGGATTTATACCTAGTTTAGTGAGTTTATCTATAATTCCAGAGTGGGGGATGGTGTTGAAAGCCTTGGCGAGATCTACATAGGCTTTGGTGACCGCTTCAAAGAAGTCTATCAGGTTTAGGAGACATGATCTGCTTTTACAAACCCAAACTGGGTGGGGTCCAGAGTTTGGAGATTACCAATGTCATTGTTTGTAAGTTCCATGATGATACGTTCCATAGCATTGCAGACCAGACTTGTCAGGCTAATGGGTCGGGAGTTCCCGGGGTCTGTGATGGCTCCCCCTTTGTGGAGTGGAATAACCGTCGCTGTGCGTCACTCAGTGGGCACAAAGCCTGAGGAGAGGCTATGATTGAACGTGGTACTTAAGTGGGGTGCCAGTTCATTCTGTAGTTCATGTAGAACGCAGTCTGGGTTGTTGTCAGGTCCCATGGATGATGTGTTCTTGGCTTTGAAGAGTGTGGTTTTTACCTGTGCAGCCGTGATTACAGAAACTTTGCATTCTTCCAGTATAGAGATGGGCCCTTTAGGGGGTGACAGGGGGGGTAAAGTTAGCACTAAGCCTGTCTGCCAGGATATTGGCAATATCAGTTGGTTCTGTATATTTAGTGCCATTGTGCTGTAACTCAGAGCAGATCTGGGTGTTGCCTTTGAGATCCTTGACATAGCTATAGAATGCTTTGTGGTTGTCTTTAGAATCAGTGGCAATTTTGTTTTCGTAACTAGCTTTGGAGGATTTTATGCAGGATCTCAGCTTCTTATTGAGGCTGACCAGGGAGTTCCTCCAATCATGGGATTTTACTCTTTTTTGCAACAGTTTCTTTCTTCTGTTGTAGAGTTTGTTTAAGGCAGGGGACCACCAGATTGGCTTCCTTTTTTTGGAGGATAGCATCTTGGTTCTGTTAGGGATTGTACGATCCATGCACTCATGTAAGTGCTTATAAAGTGCATTTGTGTAGGATTCAGCAGTTGTACCTCTATTGTCCGTCTGTATGGGTGTCGTAAAGTTTGCCACTCCTGTCTTAAGAAGCGTGAAGTTGGCTTTGGAGAAATTTTTACGATGGTGTTTCTAATGGGGGGATGTGGATGTCTAGGGTGATTAGCTTGTGGTCAGATCTGACCAACGAGGAATTGCCCTCTGGTGTGGAACACTGGTTGCCCATGTTGGTAATGACCAGGTCTAGGATATTGCTGCCCCTGGTGGGGATGTGGATAAGCTGATCCAAGGCTTTGGAATTTATGAATTCCAATAAATGTTGAGCAAAAGAGTTGGTACATGAGTAGTTTTCCCAGTTAATGGAGGGGTAGTTGAAATCGCCCATTATTAGGGTGTTAGGTTGTACCCTAATATTTTCCAGTGTATCAAGAAATGAGGAGTGGGAATCCTGGGGCATGGTGGGGGATCTGTAGCAAGCTACAATTTGGATTGCGGTCTTGCCCAGCGTTAGTTGCACTTGGATAATCTCGGATGCATTATGCTGAGCAACTAGCCTGGAGGTGTGGATATCCTTAATGAATATGGACACACCTCCACCTTTAGTGTTTCAGTCCAGGTTAGGTGCCCGAAAGGTTTGGTATGAATTATAGCCTAGTAATGCAGGGGTGCTCTCTAGAGCCTTGAACCAGATCTCTTTCACTGAACAAATGTCGATGTTCTCCATTTTAAGGAGGGCCTCGAGTGAGTGCTTTTTGAGGTTTAGACTTCTAGCATTGAGTAGCATTACCCTCAGATTTTGCTTGTTTGTACCTATTATGGTGGTGAATTTGTCATTTGAACCTTGCCTAAACAAGGCACTATAGGAGTGGCAAGAGCCTTAGCCAGTAACCGGAATCCCAAGGGCGACAGGTGCAGGCCATCTCTGGCAAAGCAGCATGGTCTGTCGATCATGTCATCCCAAGCAGACAGATACTGGTTCCCCTTAGAATGATACCAGAAGCTTAGCCAATTGTTGAAGTCAATCATTTTGTCCTTGTACTGTGGTATCATTCTGGATGATGGCAGGGTGCTACTCAGGGCTAAGGTCATACCTGCCTGGGCTACAAGATCGGACAGCTCCTCCATGTCTCTTTTCATGTAGTCCAGGGAGATGCATCTCAGGTCATTCACACCAACATGGACAATGACAGAGTCATATTTGTACTTGTTGTGGAGTGACCTGAGTGCATGCATTATGTGGCAGATCCTGGCACTTGACAGACAGCTAACAGTAACTTTCTCCTTGTTTAGCCTGGTGAGTGGAACATCAGTATGCCTGACTATAGAGTCACTTATGACTAGTGTGTTAGGTACATTGTTATGCCTTATGAGCTGTGGTTGAGTGGCACACTGAGTTTGTGGGCTTTGTGTCATTTGGGTTGTATTGGGGGGTGGAGGTTGCTTGCATTTCTGCTTTGGAGGTCCCTGTTGCTTGGGCAGATTTTTACTGAGAGCCTCCGCAAATGCAGGTGTGTGTTTTGTGTTTCTGTGTGTGTGTTTTGGTGGTGTAGGTTTTGAGGGACTATGTGATGAGTGTGGTGTGGTGCGTTTACCTTCTCCTCTTGACTGTCTAGTCTAGTCTTGGGTGAAGAGAGCTTTGTTTCCAGTTTGGTTATATAAGTGCATCTCTCTCAGGTTTTTGTGTTGGGTGGTAGGAGGAGAGGGTTGTCTGTGTACATGAGGCAATTGCTGCATTGCCCCAAGATGCCCAGATTCATCAGTTAGACAGGAGAAAACACCAGGAGCTGACCCTTAGACATGCCTGGATAGGTGCTTATTTATTAAATACTATAAACTGTTTTCCTGTAGACAAGTGAGGAAAGTTGAGTGCTGTAGTAATTTGTAGCTTATTTAGTGCTTACAATGAGTTCTGAATAAGTGCTGAGCTCAAAGAAACAGATTTGATTGCTAAAACTAAAAGTTTAAGTTTAGTTTAAGTGTTTTACTATTTATAATGTCCCAGGGCAGATAGCCTAGTACTAAACTATGAAACTATATTCTACTATATAAGGGGACCTTCACTGTGTCACTACTAGACAGAGGCACAGTATTCTAAATCTATTCTGTGCATTTTTGTACCATTTCATGGGGTGGCAAAAGCCACATCACTATGGCTAGGCTTACAAATGCCCCAGGGCAAATAGCCTAGTACTAAACTATGAAACATTATACATTATACATATATTATGAGGACCAGTTACTGTAATATTTGTACCAAAGAAAAAAGGATTATAAAGACCCAAGCTGTAATTGAGGAGGGGGGTCCACTAGCTGCATGCGTGCCAGACAGCAGGGAAGTACCTCATTCAGCACTAGTGAAATATAACAAATTAAAATGCCTCTCAATAAATCAGTCCAGCAGAATGCAAATAGTTCCTCTACTTTTATTGTGCTGCGAGTCTGCAGGTTATGTGAGTGGTTGTCTTAGATTATCCATGGAAAACTCTTTCCCTGGGATGCTACTGGGCCAAGGTGGAGACAAGATAGCCGTGCCACTTAGAATTGCAATTGTTCAAGAAATTCTTATGTTTTGTTATGCTAAGACAGTGCTTGGGTGTAGTATAAAGGCAAAAGAAGTTGTGTCGTGCTGCAAGTCTGTGGGTAATGAGAGTGGTTGTCTTAAATTATCCATGGAAAACACTTTCCCTTGGGTGCTGCTTGGCCAAGGTGGAGACAAGCTAGCTGTGCCACTTAGAATTGCAGAGTTCAAGGAAATGGTATATTTTTTATGTTAAGACAGTCCTTGGGTGTAGTATAAGGGCAAAAGAGGTTTAGCATCTATTGGAAAAGTAAGTGAGGGCAATCCCTGCAGCTAGGGACTAATTAGGAAAGGGAATGCAAAGGCTGTACAACTTGTAATTACATGGGAAAAGATGGTACATATAGGATTAATAATAGGCTGTTTGTAGTCCCTTGGATATATAATTGCTACCAGAAGATGGTAATATATGAACTAGTTTCTCCTTGTTAAAGGTTTTATATAGGAAAAATAGTGGGACAGATAAGGGTGAGAATACAGGAGGATATAAGGGATATTAAAAGTAACTCACCCACTAGTCCAGTTGGATTGCATTTTATAAGAGTTCTGATATTTTTTTTTTTTGCAGAAAGAATCATGGTTTATTTTTACATATGATACATTACAACCAAGGGGTCTTAATAGGATCACAGGAGGTTACTAGGCTAATGGCCCCAGGGCCCTTACAAGCCCAGCCATGTTCAACCTGTGTTCCCAAGGGTGTCTGGATCAAACAGAAACTAAAATCAGCACCTATTGCCCCTGTCCTTGAGGGACACAGGTGGAACCCCGGGAGTAAATTTTTGGTTACCCATCCAGTCATCCAAATTGCACTTAAATAGGCCCAATGAGGAGTTTTGTTTAACATGAATAGGAAGCTTGTTCCAAAGGTGGAGCAACCTCTGTGAGACAAATCTGTCTCTCCAGCAAGTTCTGTTGATCTCACATACCAGGTTAAGGTCCTTTGAGCAAGTGACCCGTGTGGCATTTGACTTGTGAATGTGCAGAATTTCTGTCAAAGCTGGGTCAGAGATTGCTCTATATGCAAGACACAGGTTGCTTCTGAGCAGTCTGTATGATACAGAGTAAAATGACAATGATTTCAGTCTGTCCACATAAGACAGATCTTTTAGACCCTGAATTTTCTTTGAAAGGAACCTTTGAGATCTCTCCAATTGCTGCAGGTTTTTGGAAAGTAACATACTAAAGGGAGAGTTGTACTCTATTATTGACCTGATGAGGGAAGAGTACAGGGGGTTATAACCTCTTTTTTTTTCTGGAGGCAGTGCCCTTACTTATGAGATGAGCAGTATAAAATGCCCTTCTTACTACTGTGGAGACATGGTGATCAAAGTTAAGGTTGCTGTCAACCTGTGTGCCCAGTTCTCTCACAACTGACTGTGTGCTTAGGGTATTCCTTTTGATGTTGTAGCTTGCAGGAACATCACCCTTGCCAAAGGGGATGATAATGCATTTTTTTGCATTACGTTTAAGACCATGACTTTGGCACCAGTCATTACTCTGCGTAAGACCTTCCTGCAGGATGTTGACATTGCTAGGGGTTTCAATGAGCACTCCCAGTTTGCAGTCATCTGTAAACTTTGTCGGTCACAGTCCTTTAGTTTTAGCCTGTACTTCAGAGAAGTAAATTCCGAACAGTAAGGATTCCAGAACCAATCCCTGTGGAACACCAGTGGTTACATGTCTGCTGGAGGAGGTGGAGCCCCATATTTTGTCCATATGAGTTATATCAGTGACACAGTTTGCAATCCACCTGAAAATATATGGATTGATACCCAGCTGGGTGAGTTTATCAATGACATATGTGTGGGACATTGTGTCAAAAGCCTTGTCTAAGTCTAGGTAGGCTGTATGCATAGATTTGCCCTCATCTAGGGCTTTGGTAACTATCTCAAAGAAGTCAACCAAGTTTAACAGGTTGACTTCTCCCTTTGACAAAGCCAAACAGGGTGTGGTTGTGTATTTGGAGATTTTGTATATCTTTGTTAATAAGGTCCATGATAATTCATTCCATGGCCTTGCAGATAAAGCTGGTCAGGTTAATGGGTTTATAGTTCCTGGGGTCCATGGATGCACCCCCTTTGTGCAAAGGGATGACAGTAGCAGTTTTTCATTTCACTGGGATGAAGCCAGTGCTTAGGCTGTGATTGAAAAGCATGCTCAGTGGTGATGCTAATTCCTGTTTTAACCCATGCAGAATACAACCCAGGATGTTGTCTGGTCCCATAGAGGCTCTGTTTTTGGCCTTGGAGAAGGCATTTAAGACCTGCTCCTTGGAGATACTAGATGGGGGCCAGGTGTTTGGGAAGCTTGGGGTATATGTGGCAGGGGCAAGGGAGTGAAGTTTTCACTGAACCTGTCAGCCAGCAGGTTTGCTATATCCACAGGTTCTATATATGTAGTACCATTAACTACGAGTTCGGCACATATCTGGGCCTTACCTTTGAGGTTATGGATATAACTAAAGAATGCCTTGTGGTTATCCTTAGTTAAGGAAGCTAATTTGGATTTGTAGTTAGCTTTGGAGGACTTCATTAGGAGTCTTATTTGCTTGTTTAAGTTGAGGAGGGAGTGTTTCCAGTTTTGAGACCATTCCTTCCTGATCTTAAACAGCAATTTCTTTCTCCTTATTGTATAGCCTATTAATGACAGTTATCCACCAGACAGGTGTGTTTTTCCTTGAAGATCTTGATTTGGTTCTATCTGGTATGGCAGAGTCAGTATAATTGTGCAGGTGCTTGTATAAAGCATTGATGTATAACTCAGCATAGGTGTCTGTTTCATCAGTGTGGAAGGGGCTATGAAGCTATTTATACCATCACATAAGAGGTTATAAAAGGCCTTGGAGAAGTTTTTTAGTCTAGTTGTTGCTAAGGGGGGTCTTTTGTTATTGTTACATCTAGCGAGACTGATTTGTGGTCAGATCCCACCAGGGATGGCCACACACACTGGGGGGGGGGGGGTGCAGCAGTCTGCCATGTTGGTGAGCACCAGATCCAGGATGTTTGAGCCCCTTGTGCATGTATCAACCAGCTGGTCCAGGCCATTGGAGTTAACGAAGTCCAGGAACTTTTGGGCAAGTGAGTTAGAGCACATATAATCTACCCAGTCTATGGAAGGGTAATTAAAGTCAAACAAAATCAGGGTGTTTGGTTGTATCTTGACTGATTCAAGTAGATCCAAGTAGGTTGAGAGGATGTCCTGATTCATGGAAGAGGTCCTATAGCTGGCAATGACCCGAAGAGGGGTCTTACCTACAGTCAATTGCACCTGAAGTAATTCAAGGAAATTGTGTTGTTTAACCAATCTGCAGGCATATTTATCTTTAATGAAAATTGATACACCAGCTCCTTTACTTCTCACGCCTTCAGTTTGTGGTCTGAATGTGGAAGGAAATTTAACTGGTATAGCTGGGGTGCTCTCCTCAGTCTTAAACCAGGTCTCAGTGATTGCACAAATGTCACCATTTTCCAGTGTGAGGACTGCTTCCAGTGAGTGCAGTTTCTGGTTTAGACTCCTAGCATTTAGCAGCATAACCTTGAGGTTGTTTTTTTTAGATGGTATTTTTACATTAGGAATTTTGTTCTTGTGACATTGCATAAAAAGGCACTTTGGGGATAGCAAGAGTCTTAGCCAGTAACTGAAATCCCAGGGGTGACAGATGAAGACCATCTCTGCAAAGCGTTGAGGTCTGTTGACCATGTCATCCCAGGCTGACAGATACTGGATCCCCTTTTAATGATACCAGAAACTAAGCCAATTGTTGAAGTCAGTCATTTTTTGTTTGTATTGAGGTTTCATCCTAGGTGAAGGTAAAATACTGCTTAAGGCTAGGCACATATCTGTCTGAGACACCTAATCCAAGAGCTCAGTCACGTCTCTCTTCATATAGTCCAGTGAAGTACATCTCATGTTGGTCATACCAACATGGATTATGACAGAGTAATAACAGTGTCTGTTGAGAGACTTAAGTGTGTGTCTGATGTGGCAGATCCTGGCAACTGACAGACATATGACTATGACCTTTTCCTTATCCCGCCTGGTGAGAGGGACATCTGTGTGTCTCACGATTTAGTTGCCTATGTCTAAGATGTTTGACTTTGTGTTATGCCTTAGGGGCTTGACTGGTGAGATATTGGTGTGTGATATATTATGTGTCCTATGTTCTGCAGATGATGTATTATGTGAAGCATGTTTGTGTTTGTGTTTGGGAGGTCTCTGATGTTTAGGTAAGCTTCTTGTAAGGACCTCCACATAAGTAGGTTTATGTGTTGTTGGTTTGGTAGGTGCAGGAGGTGAGGTGTGCATGCTGACAACCTGCTTAGTATCAGATGGACTGACTGATGAGTGAGAGAGCCTGGATTCTAGGTTCTTGATATAGATGCATCTCTCACATAATGAATTTATGTGGACTAGAAGACGTGGTTGTCAGTGTACATGAGGCAATTGCTACATTGCCTCAGGATGCCCTTGTTGACAAGACTGGCTGGAGGACCTGTGAGAAATTGTCCATTCATAATGCTAGATAAGTTGATGTGGTCAGAAAACAGGGAGAGGACAGGAAGGAAGAGGTAAAGTAGAGGAGAGGAGAAGTGGACAAAAAATACAAAGGGCTAGTGGGTAGGATCTGTGTTGGTACCTCAGGATCTTCACTGAATGTATCACTTGTCAGTAAGGGACAATCATGAGAACTCATTGATGGTGCACCCGCAGAGTACTAAGGGAAAATTTGCAGGCAAACGTGTTTACATCTATAGCCATAAATGGTCCCCACACCTGCGCGGCAGTGTGCAATGCACAAATGCAGTGCTATGTAGCAAACAAACACAAATTGATCTAAACAAATTAACCAATAAAAAAAGCTCCAAACTGAGCCCTGTTCCAGCAAACTTCAACCAACAATGAACATCTTATGAAATATTTAACTTGATAGGATTTTATGTAATTTAAAGTTGAACATATTAGATGGTTAATTCATGATAAGCATGCATTTTGAAACCTTTTGAAGTGGGAATAATATCAATAGTAATATATATTCTGCAGTGTCTGTATATTTTGTAGCTATTTGGACTTCAGAATGGTAATTGAATAATTGAATACTGGAAGATTTTATGTAATTTAAAGTTGAACATATTAGAGGGCTAATTCATGATTAGCATGCATTTTGAAACCTTTTGAAGTGGGAATAATATTAATAGCAATATATATTCTGCAGTGTCTGTATATTTTGTAGCTATTTTAACTTCAGAATGGTAATTGAATAATTGAATACTGGATTAACTAATTGGCTTTGGTATACATTTGTTTGTTTGTTTGAGTATTTTACAAGATTTTGAACCTAGACGCCATAAGCTGAGGCGCCAGTTCAGTGTTTTATGCTTTGTTGTCTTTGTTTGTTTTTCTTTCGGCTTTTCCCAGTTAGGGGTCACCACAGTGGAACTCCAGTCCGCTAATGATTGGCAGTAGATTTTTATGGTGCCAGCCCGACACCCAACCTTCAACGAAGGCACGTCCATTCACACATGTCTTTTGAATGCCACTCAACCACAGGGAGGACATGCAGACTCCACACAGAAGGCGCTCCAGCCAAGAATCGAATGGGAGAACCTCTTGCTGTGAGGTGACAATGCTACCACTGCACCACCGCAGCTCTCTTGCTTCTAAGTGCCAAAAGTGAATAGTATACTGTGGAAGTTTTGATATTTGGTGCTCATTTTGAAAAAAATGTGTGTTGAAATTTACAGAGAGGTGATCTATGCCTGGCATACAAGATATTCCCGGAATCAGCTGTGATGGACCTTTTGCACATCTGCAAAATGAGCAGCATCCAGAACCACTAGATTTAAGGATTTAAATTTTGTTTTGTGATAGATATGTGTATCAGATAATCCTCATGCTCTGGAAATGGCTGCCCATTTATGTGAAGCAGAGTCCATACCTAACCTCCATTTAAGCATAAACTTGACCAATGGATGAGAAATTGGGTTTGGTTCCCATACCTCTGACAATCAAAGGCAGACAGTAATGTCCAAACTTACATACCCTGTTCCACAAACACAACATCTCTAGGGATACATTTTGGTTTGTTTGTATGGCTAGGCTTATAAAAGTCCTGGTGATTGTTAGCCCAGCATATAACTATGAACCTATACTTCCTGTATCAAACAACTAGGGAGGTAAGAAAAACAGTCCAGCTCTTTATCTCCTCTACTGAATAGAAAAGGGGGAGCCAGAGTCCAAAAATATATATATATATATATATCTTAATGGGTTTTTCAGTACATTCAGTTTTGTTACTTGTTACAAGGTGTAGACCCTGTCAGAAGTCATCCCCCCAGAATTAGTGCATCCATAGTTACATTCTTAAAAAAGAGCAAATACCATACCTCTCAACCTGGAAACATCAAAAATCTGGACAAAGGCCCATGAAAAATAGGTACAACTGGCTAAAATCTGGATTCTCATTAACATAACATTTGCATACATAATTATGTAACCCGCCCACGCCATTGGAATTGTGGGATACCAACATGAAGATTGAAGGCACTAAATAATAATAAATAATGGCAGACATTTGAATTTCAGACTTCATATACCTCAGAAAATAGATAATAATGTAAAACCTGTTATTCTAGCAACTATCTGAGTTTACAGGAGCAATATTTGAAATCTGCCCCTATTTTTGGACCTTTGTACAATTATTTTTGGCTTTGTCCAGCTTCCTTGTGAGAGATTGAGAGGTATGGTCACTGCATATTGCATTACAACTTACTTTTACCAAATACAAATTAGTCTTACTATGCCAGAATTATAAAAAAAATCCTCAGTAACACACACACACACACACACACACACACACACACACACACACACACACACACACACACACACACACATTTCACTTGGCTGCAAAATGCATTATCAACCTGTGGAGTATTACATTTGGTCGAGAGACTATCTTTTCAAAAATGCAGTGCAGAACTGCCATGCCATGATTTTTCACTAACATGACAGACTTATGCATTTGTGTGTGTGTGTGTGTGTGTGTGTGTGTGTGTGTGTGTGTGTGTGTGTGTGTGTAAGAGAAAGAAGATCTAGTTACCACTGCATTCACCCCCTAGAATGAATAGGGTGATTGGCTACATAGAAAACATTTCAAGTAGTGCAGTACTTTCTGAAATTTCAGCCAAATCTTTACCCAACTTACAGTGAATTACTCATACACTACTAACACTAGATGTATGCTCTCTGCACTAATTATCAAAGCTTAGCAGAGAAGCAGACGAGTTTAAACCTAAAAATCATTAAAAACCACTAGCAAAGTAGCTGCTGAGCTGAGTTTAAACTTAAAATTGTTAAAAATCACTCGGTGTAAATATGAATAAGAGTGAATTTGCCCATTATCTTTTCAGCTACTTTACTTTTTCTTCTGTGCAAGGCTCAGCAATAAGCATTCACATATTTAAAATAATTCAGTTACATGAATGTGAAGGTACAGGTACAAACAGTAACCAGAAGCTTTAATGAACGTGCACTATTCCATGCTATTTACTACTTGCAAGTTCTACAGTTAGATTTTGAACATAAACTTGAAGAAAAACAAGGGAAAGTGCTCAGGAGGGGCCATTCTTTCATACAACAATGTCATAGACTAGATCCAGGCCTGATTGAGAGCTCAGTGTCTGTTATTGGGCTTCAGTCCAGTTTTTTGGTTTTAAGAAGGTTCATTTCCTGCACTTACTGCTGCAGTACAGTGATTGTCTCCTTCTTATCTTGGGAGAGGCTGATTGAGGCTTCTGAGGGCTCTGTTCCAGTTATTTCTTATTAGTGCCTTTTTGGCTTCTTTGTTTCTACTGATATTGGTACAGTTTTGGTCTTGTTGTTGTTACTCTTGGCAGGCCCAAAGTCGACTTTTAAATTCTGGCTTGTTCTTTGTTTATTTCCCTGTTCACACCAATTCCACCTAAAACGCGAAGGATTGTGGCCTTGCACCTTCTAGGGAGGAGGCTGATCTGCATTCTGAATCTATTTATTACTTTGTTTCACTTTGTTTGCCTGGTATGAAAGTGTCTGTTCTTATTTAATGGCACTGTTTTTTGTTAGTTGTATCTTAGTATCCATAGCATAATCTAGCTCTATTTTCAAAAAACTTAAAAAAGTACCCCCTTCCTTTTGGCCCGGTAAAACGTGGGCCTTTAGCACTCTAATATATCAATTCTAATTGCAAACTGCACTTACACCTTGCATGTAATTTGAAAAGTACCTAATCACCCCATTGGCCCCTTTTTGCAATTCTGCTCACAATTCTCAATACATCCCAACAATTTCCAAAATTATGTGCACTCTCTCTCAGCCAAAGCCCTTTCCACCTTGTCTCTAGTCAAACTTTTTTTTCAGCCTCATGTACACATTCCCAATACTATCCTCCCAACAACCAAAACACAGTTGTCAACTTCAAACGTCCAGCCACACACCCAACTAAACACTCTCAAACAAACTCATGTAACAAGACAACAGTCAAAAAAGGCAAGAAAAAACACATGTGAGAGCAGCACACATACAGCCACTAACCAGCAACACCTCAAACACACGCAACGTAAAGCGCTATACCAAACCAAAACAATTCCACAGCCCTAGCATACACAACCACGACAACACCCCAACAACACACATACCCCAAAACAAACATACTGACAACCCATAACACACAAGCGTGGCAGTGGAGACTCAACACAGATCCACCCTGTCAACCGCCCAGGTCAAACCACAAACACTGCCTGTATAGCAGGGCATAGTCCGTGCCGAGTCACACAAGAAATATGAAAGCTCAATCATGGAGATACACTAAGAATAGGTGACTTGCATCTAGGCACAATTGGACTAGCCCTAACCATAGGCTGAACAAGGACTCCTGACCTGTGTCCACTCTCTTGTGACCAATCATGATCAACACAAATGACCACAAGATAAGTGGCATCAACTCCACTTCACAAGCATGTATTGTTGTGAATGACTTGAGATGACTGGACTACATCATGCGACACACAGGAAGTGTCTTTCCTGGCACGTAGCCCACTGATATTGGGCAAGGCTTGGCGGGCCCCCATAGGTGTTTTCCCCATGATGCCAACATGCAAACCCACAATGACAAACCCACCTCGGCGGATAAACCAAAAGAGTAATGCTACTCAGCAGTCAGCCTGATGACATAGAAAACACAAGAGAAGCTACATTAGGACGGCTTGGCATCTAAGTCACCCTAAACCTCAGAGGGGCTTTTCGGGTCTAAGGCTCTTCCAGCACCTGGCAAGGATCAAAATTATACCATACTTTGCTTTTATCAAGGACAAGAACTAAGACCCATTGCCAGAGAATAAGTATCAACTCACATGGCAATAGGCCCCAAACCTTGCTAGCATGTGGAGACTATCAAGCATCAGATACTCAACAGAAACCTGGTTCATCCAGTCGAGAGCACCAAATAGACCACCAGGTCCCACATGCTCTCGCCCACCCAAACTTGGATCAATGCTCCTGAGGCTATCCCAACTAATATTCTCCAAACCAACCTACACAGGCAGGTTTTTGGCACGAAGCATCCAAGATAGACCATGCACCAAACACTCAAAACTGCACTTTTTATAATGAAAGGTTCCACCCTCCTATAACACAGCTTGCCCCACTAACCTTCCTGAGATGTGGACAAATATAATAAGCTACAACACTAATATACATCCTTCTTCACCACCCAAAATGGGACTGAGCACTCCAGCCCAACCACTGGTATGACTGTGTCCCTAGAGATCACCAACCCAAATATTATGGAAGATAGACCAACCCACCCCCACAAAGAGGGGGTCTGAACACTCTCCTCCACCCCAAAAATCCTGGGACCCTATGCCGAAACCAAAATTCATCAAGCCCCCGGCCTCCTAAAAACTAATCTCACTGATATTCACATCTCAAAAATGGATCTGCCACACCTTTCCAGAATGCATGGATCATCCAATCCCAAATAAAACAAGACCGAGGGCATCTCCAAATGTAGACAAACCATCTGATGGACACCAGCCATAAACAAACTATACAATAGAAGGAGGATGAACACCTTTGATATAAACAATGGACTGGTGCAAGCATCTGATAGGCCAAGACCCAATCTCCAAAGGCATCTCTTAGGAAAAAGGCCATAAACAAACTATAAAAAAGAAGGAGGCCAACAGGGAAAAACCTAAAAAGAGTGGCTATGTTAGGAAGATATTCACAAAACTTTAGATACTATAAAATCGCCTGATCCCAGCTAAAGAGAAGATTGTACAGGATGACAAGGATAATCCAAGCGCCCAGTTATAGACAACCACTGGATCCCCCAGATATGTCAGGTTTATCCAAAACTTCTCCCACAGACTACACCAAAGAATCAATATCTGAAACCAGGTGACACTGCCAGTGACAACTCAGATGCTCTCCCAGGCCTCCAAGGGGCAAATACAAGAACTCACAGAGGCCATGAAGAACATCTCAGATGCTCCATAAAGAGCGCCTCCAAGCTAAACCCAAACATAAAACTACTACAGATCAATCTTAGCCTTACTACAGGATGTGTCAAGGTGGAGCAGGTGCAACAATGGAACTACTGTTCAATCTAGCCTAGCTGTGATAAGGATCCCTGGAAACCTCATACCCACAATGGATTGGGGACCTCTATAATTAAAACGGATACTGACTCACATCGCCTATATCATAAATAGATTGGCTTTGTTGGACCTGATCTAGATTTCTTAAATCTTTGAAGATATTGGGGACCTGTGACTGGGTGGTCCAGTGGATTATAAGGGACCTGCTCAGGCCTTAAACCTGGTAAGGTTTGAAATAGTTTCACCAAGGCTGCCAGCTTAGATAAAATACCCACCAGCCCTAGAATAGATTAGAAAAGAGCTAGATGGGGACCCACTGGTATTATAGAAATTACTGGAGCCATGTCAAGAAACCAACCAGCCACAAGCCACACTCCAAAATTGGCTCAAGGACAGAAACCCATGGTTAGAAACTTGCTGGCTCCATGTCAGACTCCCAAACCAGTTTGGCTGAGCCCCAAGGCTCATGACTGCAACCTCTCTTTGTCCAAGATACAGCCTGAACAAGGCAAGCACGCAAGGCTGGCGCTCTGCAGAAACTCCACAGCTCCTCCCAGAATAATCAACTCTCTCTAAAGCCGAAGGCCAAGCATCTCCAAAACCAAAGTGTAGCCCTGAGATTAACTCATGCCAGAGCTACCGTGCAAAACAGAAGAAGTCATTAGGGACCTGGGGACCCAAGTTGATAACAATCTCTCATCTGGACATAACTGGGGACCCAGTTAAGCAAAAAAGAATTCATTAGGACCATAGGACCTGTGGAGGTTCATAGCCATTTGAGGAGGTCATAATCTAGAAGGGATTCACATCTAGATCAGGAGGTCAGCCCAGTACTTGGGATTCACTGGGATGCTGCCAGTAGGTCATTGCCCCTTTTGGAACCTCCCACAGCCCCACCTTGAGCCAATGCCCAAAGGGATGTACCTTACCAATGCCCTCAAAACTGGGTTACAGAAAAAGCCCTGGCCTCAGGGAAAAAAGGCTTAAGCAGATCTCAGCATGGATCTGGCTGCAGAAACCCAGCCTCCTAAAGCGCTCCGTAGCCATCAGGAGGCCTGCTCAATGGACATGAAAAAGCCAAGTCCAAATCCGACCCATCGAGGACCAAGCACCCTCAGAAAATCCTCAACCCTCGCACTGGTAGCTACAGAGACATGCCTCATCCCCAGCCTGGAAATAAATAGGAGGAATCAAGTTGGAATACAGGTCCAGTCCAGGCTCTGGAACAAAAATCCCAGTCTGATGGAGGTGGGAGAACATTGACTCTTCAAGAGGACGTGTCACTGTGGATGGAGATCACACTTTACACAGTCCTCAAAAGACAGAGTAAAATTATAGCAAAAATAAGTTAAGAAATAGCAAAAAAGGCATAGCAAAATTAAAATAAAATGCCATAAAAGCCAAAACACATAGCCTAAAGGCTCTATGAACCTATTAACAGTGTCCTCTTAATCTAAGCAAAGTGAAGATTTTAACAGTCTCCTCTTAATCTAAGCAAAGTGAAGATTTTAAAGGGGATGTATCACGAGGGCAGGGCACTAGCTTGCATTTTCTTGTACCGGTAACCTACAGAACGGTAAATGTTTTGCTCGGTTTTTACTAACATAGAGAAAAAACAACTTAAAAAAAGACAGATGTTTGAATTAAAAATATATTTTAATGTTACTTGTTACTTAAAAAAGACAAAACGTATGCTGCTGAGCAGTAAATCCAAGTCTCGCTAATGCAATACAATTTAATATATACTTGAGACTCCAGATTCATGACTGTAATTCAACACTTTAATATTTAAAACATGCTAAATACTTAAAACATGTTAATATTAGCCTGAAGAAGCCCTATGGTGAAAGTGTTTTAACTAGCATGTTTTAAATATTAAAGTGTTCAGTTTAATTACAAACAGTCATGGTTCTGGAGTCTTAGGTATATATTTTAAAAGAAAAAGCAACTTGTGTCCTCTCACAGCTTGTGCTACACCTCCGATCCTAAATGCTTCTCAATGTTGGGTAATGTGTAGTGCAGTATGGTGGTACAGGAAAGACTGCTTGTTCAATACAGTCCAAGTATCCTGATTACATTTCATAAATTTGTTTTGCTAACAACATTGAACATTTAAAATATTGCCAACAAATAAATCCAAACACCAAATGAACCAAAACACAGCTCAGATGGCTTAGTGGTAAATTGCTGTGGCTATGGTATGCAGGCTCCTGGGCTCAAGACTTGCAAGGGCTGATTATTACATTCCTGTCCCAGAGACTTCCTATACTCTGGAACAAGCTACCCATCTATGTCAAGCAAAGTTCCTCATTATCACTCTTCAAGAAAAATCTTGATGAGTGGATAAGAAAAAGGAAATATACCCCGGGGATCACTTCTGTGGCTCTGCTCGACAGGGGCACAGGAAATTAACTTTCTTGGGTGGTGTAAGCCATGGAACCTTGTTGGCTAGGCTTACTTAGGCCCTTGGGCCGATAGCCTAGTACCTACCTATGAACTCTACAAGACACAGCACTCGAACCAAGGAGCAAAACCAGATGAAGAGAAAAAAACATGATTATACGAACTATTGAGTGTTAAAATAAAATAAACCTTTAATATAAATATTAAAAAGAAATGCACTTTTGTTTTGTTCTTCTAAATCGGAAGAAGTTTTGTATACACAAAACAAAATTGTTTATCTTTTTAGCATTTATATTAAAGGTTTATTTTATTTTAACAGTCATTAGTTCATATAATCGCATTTAAAATATTGCCACAAAAAATGTCTTAGACAAAGTGAAAAATGGCCATTTTTCTCACCCAACTGTCATGAATTTCTTTCACTTATGAGTTGTTTCCACTTTAGGCATATTGGATTCACTCTGATCATTCCAACCACCTCCTGCTGTAACCAAAGGTCCCAACTTGTTACTTTTCCCAGGTCCACCACCGGGGGGGCGTCTTATTTTTCTTAACTACCTCCCATTTCACAGGCGAGCTGCTGCTAATTCCTGATGACATAAATCCTCTTGATCACTTAGAAGAATTTCTTTTGGTATAACGCATGCATGTCCACCATTTTGATAATACTAAGGGATATGCTGCTCTGGTGGTGCGTGATGACATCAGCCTGAGCTTAAAAAATTTAAATAAAAATAAAACAAAATCAGGATTTAAAGGGGCCACTCAGTAATTCGTGGCACTCTATTATTTTGAGTTCCAAAGCGGCAAATACCGAGGAATTCCGTATGATTGAGAGGTCTGGTAGATACTTCAGCTATCTTAGAGGCTACCAACTGGATATAAGTTCACATCTTTTTAAAGATTAGAGGCTGGATATTCAGTCCAGAGTGAAGGTGAGCTTTGTTGGAGCAGTGTTACAGGTCATATTGCACTGCAAACCATCATCCTCTGCAACCACATATACTGTGTAGAGCTCTGGGAATCATCCCAATAGTAAAGACTGCTGCAAAGTGAACTAAATGAAGAAAATAAATGGTTGTGAAGGTAATGTACTATAATAATACATGTTCAAACTGATCACAGTTGCAGTGGTATATCCCAGGTCTATATTGTAAGTTTGAAGTTTGAAATCTTCGAATCTCATATGATCAACATCATATGAGCAAAGTTTTCAAACATTGAACATTTCAACGGAGATCGCTGTAGGGAATATTTCCCTTCACTTCAATGTAGTGCGATCTCGGAGTTGGTATATTTAAGAAGCGGGGGGTGTGGGGGGGTGCAGGGGGCTTGCCCCCCCTGCATAGAGCATTCAGGTAGTTTTAGTTTGTTTATATTTTATGTTCGATATTTGAAAACTTTGTTCATATGGAGTCGATCATATGAGATTCAAAGTTTTCAGACTTCGAACAAATAATATAGACCCATATATCCCACTCACTATGTCCTCTATACTATCCTTGGTTCCCATAACAATCTGTCACCCTATTGGACTGGTGTGAGTTCCCAAGACCTTGGGTCTTCTCAACTCTGAATAATGGCTTGGGGAAGTTGCAGTACTCCATCTTCCCTACCTTCCCATTTCCATATTCATGACACAGGGATGAACTGAAGAATTATCATTTCTTCCTAGCTATATTATCCTGCCATACTGTATTCTCATACCCCTTTAGGGCTTTTCTCAGGGGTTCTGAGCAAAAAAAGCTCCAAAATGGCATAGGCAGGTGCCCTTCTTATAGTGTCAGTCTCTGACATATCAGGGGTGGGATGTACACCATAAGAAAGGGCGAAGGATCCTGAACTGTGGAAATAGCTCCAAAACTATAGAGACTCCTGATGGCTAAATCACAGTAGTAAGGTCTACCGCAGTGACTATTTTTACAAATGTCTACTATTGTAAGTTACTTGCAGTATTGTACCTTATTAAAATTATGATATATCTTCCTCTGGTTCTAGGTAAAGTCCTTCTGTTTAATTTTTTTTGTATACCTGCAGTCTTCAAATTGACTACCACAGCAGTTAATGTAGTTATCTGAAGAGTACTCATCTTAACCATACATGCATGGTGGATCACTGCTGCAATAAGCACTCACACCCATATGACCCCCTCCCCTTTTTTGGGTTTTGCTTAAGGAATGCAGGGCTGATATAGTGTCTGAAGGGCAACTCATGTTGCCATCACTGCTCAGGGGAATGCAGGTCTGACATATTGCCTGGAGCCCAACATTTCTTGCCATCTTTCATAACAAGTCGAATTGAGGGAGTTGTGCTTAAATGTGTGTAGCACATGTTCCCTTTTAGGTATGGATTCTTCGGTATTTCACTGTGAGGAGTTGGTTCTTCTGGCTAGTGTGATATATGTATATTTGGATAACTTAAATTAAACAGAGACCTGTTACAGCGAGACAGTTTCATTGGTATGTATTTCACACAGAGACACTATAGTCCCAGTTTCTTATTACAGCTCCTCTTTTTTAAGATATATTTTTTAATTTAATCTAATAAGAAACTGTGCTGTAAATGTGTATAAGAGTAAGTACATTTCACATATCTGTTAGATACATCTGCACTTCATTGTAGTTCATTATTAAATGACATTTTCAGCCATTGTTTCATGCATAAAGCTGAAACAAGTTGTGAAGATAGGTGAAGGCTGCCAGACTAGCCTGATAGAATTTTGAAGATAATTCTGTCATTTGTAAATATTAATGTAAGCCACAGGCTTGTTCTTTTAAATGTGAAAAGACTGCATTAGATATTGAACTGTAAAAATGTAACAACAGTGCAGTCTGCTGTAAGAAAGCTAAGTCAAACATTTTATGACTGTCTTTGATGTCAAAATTCGGAGCCAATATGTCTAGAGGGGAGGCATCCTGCCTATTGTTTTAAGACCAGAGTTAATGGCTAGAATTTGCATGTATAAATGTCCTTTATTGCTCTGGTTTCTGACCAGGTGTAAAGAATGTAAATGTAGTTTCTGTTAGCCTGGGAACACCAGAGAAGTGTGAAGAATTATGTCATGTGAAGCAGCTTTGTGTTATCAATTTAAAGATAGAGAATCTGAGAGCTCTGTGCATTTTGTCTTGAGAACATCCAACTCAGCACTGCCTGTGTCTAGATGTAAGTAGAATTTTAGAACTGTATTTTCTCTTAGAAATAGCTAGGAATTAGGAAGATTAGACTAAGTGTTTTTCTGTGTTGATGTTAGAACATTTCTATGGTATTATTTTAATTATTTCTCTGTGATCTCTGAACTCTTGATGAGCACTGTGTAGTAAGAAGTATTGCCTTGTGTTTTTATTATGTATTATTAAATATTTTTAAACCTTTCAACTGTAGCTGTTTTGTGTAGAGATAATTTAAGCTTTAATGTATATAGTGATGCTGTACCAAATCACTCCAAATAAGTCTTGACTGTTAGGTCACACTTATCGTTTGGATAATAATATTGCACAGTAATAATTGGATACCCTTTCAGAAGGACCTTTGAGTAGCTGATATTAGTGGGTGGTGTCAGCTGGTACTACCTTATAGTCTGGGTAAAAAGGGCACAGCTGGAGAACCTGTGCCAGCCTTCACCAGGAGTGTATGCGTGGTTGTATAAAACTCTTATCTCAAAGTGTGTGTGTGTGTGTCAGCTACTTGAGAAGGGACATGAAGCACTGGTTGGACAGAGAGGGTACTGGAGGTTTTGGCTTGCCTACTCATCTGGAATCTTAACCCTATAGCTGTGCCAGTGGGGAGTCTTATTGGGGATCTGGAGAGAAAGGGAGAAACCATCCCCAGACTGACTGTGATCTCTGTGCTCTTAAGGGAAATTGTACTTTACTGTGTGTGTATTTGTTATCCTTTCCCTATATGGATGCCCCTCACTGGTGAGGATTGAGGCTCCTTGATTGCTGGGCCAGTGCACGGGCATCACACAAATAATATAATTTTATAGCAACATGCTTTTAAACATTTATTTTTCAGTTTTTGCAGCTGTCTGAGTATTTTAATAGAGTTTTTAGTAGTTTACAGTATTTTAAGTATATTTGAGACTTTGGTCTGTACTTTTTTGCTGACCTGTTTTGAGAAGTAACAAGAATTTTGCCTTAGTAGAAGACTTTCAAGATGGCTTTACATTAAATAACAGTGTAATTCTCTCATTCCCAGTGTGAAAACAGAAACTTAGTAGAAAAAGCCAGTGGGCCTACCCTTCTGGGTAAATTTCAGCAGCTGGCTAGTAAATGCACTGCCTGGATGCCAGGAATAAAGAAATACAGGGGACCTGAATTAAAATCAGCTACAAAAGGTGAGAAAAACACTGACTGGGAAAAGTACTGCAGAAGCAGTAGAAGCTTCATATATGACTTCCATTAACCTAGAGAAAGTATAAGACAACTGCACACTGACCTGATTAAAATAAATGAAACACTAATGGAGTATTTCAACACATGCAACAAAAGTCTGGAAAAAATGGAATAATCTTTAAACAGATATTCAGATGAGGTGATAAAACTGTAAAACTCAGAGGTCAAAATGAAGAAAAGGCTGGCTGAATATGAGACTGTACAAGAAGAGATGTTTCAAAAATAATAAAATTAAAGGACAGAGCACATAGGAAAACATGACATTTTCTACTGTACCAGAGAAGCTGGAAAGAACAGACTGTATTAGTTTTATGAAAGCACAAATAAACTGGACTGGTATTCCAAAACAGGAATTGTTAATTGAAAGAGCACATTGTGTGTATGCTACAAACCTAGCTATGGGAAAGCAACCTAGACTTTTAATACTAAAGATGCAATCTTACCGTCAAAAAGAGTTAATTCTGAGAAAACTGTGGCAGAAGGGCAAAATGCTAAAAGTGGGAGACAGCAGAGCACCTCACCTCACCTAAATGTCATGTTTAATCATAGCCTCACCTCAGGTTTCATGCCCACTGAGTGGTGCAGAGCTACAGTTATCTCAATCCACAAGGGGGGATCCACCTTGGATCCCGGAAACTACCGTCCCATCAGTCTGACAAGCCTTATCTGCAAGGCCATGGAGCGTATTATCATGGAACTTATAAACAAAGACATTGGCAACCTTCAAACACTGGACCCCACCCAGTTTGGGTTTGTGAAGGGCCGATCTTGTCTCCTGAACCTGATTGACTTCTTTGAATCAGTCTACAGAGCCATGGGCAAGGGTAAGGTGGTCCACACAGCCTATCTAGACCTTGCCAAGGCCTTTGACACCATCCCCCACTCTGGAATCATAGATAAACTTACTAAGTTGGGCATTAATCCCTATGTCACCCAATGGTTTGCTAAATGGCTTACTGATAGAACCCACACTGTAAAAGTAGCCGACTCCAAATCCAGCTCCAGACAAGTGACAAGTAGAGTACCTCAGGGTTCAGTCCTAGGGGCGCTCTTGTTTGGCATCTACTTCTCTGAAGTACAGGTCAACACTAAGGGACTCTGGCTAACAAAGTTTGCAGATGACTGCAAACTGGGAGCCATTATTGAATCCCCAAATGATGTGGATACTCTACAAAAGGGCCTTACAGAAACAGATGTTTGGTGCCAGAGCCATGGGCTCAAGCTCAATGCCAAGAAATGTATTGTTATCCCCTTTGGGAAAAACATGTATCCATGAATTACCATATAGGTGGCAGTACACTAAACACAGAAAGTGTGATAAGAGACTTAGGGACACAGGTGGACAGTGGTCTCACCTTCGATAACCACATCACCACAACAGTCAGGAAATCCTTCTATGTGGCACACCTCATCATGAAGGGCTTTTCATCCAGAAAAAAAGGAGGTCATTGTCCCACTGTACTCATCCCTCATTAGACCCATTATAGAATACAACGCCCCATTTGGTATGTACCTCTCAAGACATCTACAACAACTGGAAAGGCCTCAGAAATACCTCACTAAAAGAATCACAGGCCTAAAGCAGATGCCCTATGCTGACCGCCTTAAAAAACTCCAGCTATACTCTGTCGCATATCGTCTACTCAGAGGCGATCTCTGCTTAACATACAAGGCCATGTCAAACCCAGAGCTGTTGGACATGCTACACTTAAAGAAATCCCAATCCCTCAGAGCTACATGCTCCAGGGATCTAAACCTTGTCATCACAATAAACAAAACATGCTGGAGGGATAGGTTCCTGACCCAGAGACTCCCCAGACTCTGGAATAGATTGCCCATACATGTCAAGCAGAGTGCCTCTTTGGACCTCTTCAAGAGGAACCTTGACGATTGGATGGGAGAAAGAAAATTCACCCCAGGGATCACGTCAGTCACCCTGCTAGACAGGGGTCCAGGAAAGTAAATAATATGGGAAGAAATAGCCAGGGAATTGTTATGGCTAGGCTTGTATAGGCCCTAGGGCTGATAGCCTAGTACCAACCTATGAACCTATGAATGACTACTCATTGTACACCAGTCAGAAGAGGAGAACATTTATTCTGTTATTCAAGGAATACCAATAAGCAGGCATGAGATTCAAACTTCTGTACCCACCTATCTTCAAAATATTTTCCCTGGAGGGATAAAATCATTTTTTGATGAAGTAGATGCTAAGGAGGAAATACAAAAGTTTGTCCAACAAAGTGAGCTGTGTGACAGAAGGAGATTCTGCTTCTTGTTGTTCTGGTAAAAAAGAACACAGTGAGAGACTATATCAGTGAAACCTTTTTCCAATGATTAAATGGAAAATGCTTGAGAGAAGGAAAAAAAAACAGAAGAGTCGACCAGAAGAATCAAGAGAACATTGTAAATGAAGCAGAGACAGGATTTGGGAGATGTAGATGAACATGAATAAAACCAGTAACTTGGAAATTGACAAATGTGGGATTTCAAAACAATAATTATATTTGTAAAACATGACAGAACAAGCAAATGTTGAAATATTGGACATTTTGGACTCTGTTAAACTTGTAGGGGAGTCTAAAGTATATGCCCTACTTCATGTCATTAATGTTTGGAAAAATACTTAGGACAGGGGAAGGGGAGGGAGAAAGTTAAATGCAAGTAAAACATTTTTTTCTTAATGGTACTATTTTAATAGTGCATGATTTTCCTTGCATGCTATAACATTTTCTCAGTTATTTTTAAGTGTAATAGGGATAGTAATATAAATAGTTGCTCCTGTTTTATTTCTTTTTTCTTCTCCCTTCCTCTATCTTTCTCCTTGTTCAGTTTTACAAAATGTAGGCACTGCAATGTAAAAAAAAAAAAGCATAAGAAAAATCTGGTTAAAAGAACATGACAAAGGAAAAATTAGTATGCTTTTTACTCATTCTTGCATAGGAGAATGACTAGATTAAGGCCCTTAGTTTGATCTAGTAACAAGTTTTAAGAGAGAGCAAGTAAATGAAAAAGAATATTGAGTATTATAAGTCTATTTCTAGTAAATAAATGTATGCTTAGCAATTTTTTTATCTGATTCTCATGTCTCTAGGAGACAATCTGATAGAAATGGCTAGGATGTAATGTTCTCTGAAATTCATATGTTTTCCCTGCTGAGAGAGCTATAAAGGTAAGACAAAACCAGGCAGCACCATGCGTCTTAGCATGAATAACACTTATTTTAGGTTAACTCAGGTTTGTGAGTGTGGCTGTCAATTTGGAACAGTTGTTCTTATTAGGAGGGTAAAACTTCAATATTTGAAGGTGTACATAGTTTTGTATGCTATCATTAAGTTAATAGATGTTAGGAGATATTGGGGGTGTGTTTATTTTTTTGTGTGAGGGCTTTCAATAAAATAAAAAGTTTTGTAAGATGGGACTTAAATGGATGTGACAGTAAACAACTGTATAAAAGATCAACTTGCCAAACAGTGTATGCATGTAACACAAAAGCTGGAACTTAACATGTAACAAAAAAGCTGTTAAACATAAAAAGTTGGAATAATAACTTTTTAAGACAATGATGCTTTCTGTAATGTCTTTAAATATCAATGACATCACAGATAAATGCAAAAAAGAAACCGTAGTGAACGATATTAAAAATGCAGAGCTAAGTATAATCATAACAGCAGAGCTCCGAGTCTGAAAGCACTGCAGCAGGACAGGATCCTATGCTACTTCACCTTCATACTGTTAATCTTGCTGGTCTTACTATAAAGGTAATTTGGGTCTATATCATTTTGTCGAATCACAGATGATTGAACCCCTGTTCGTCAAACAGATTTTAATCAAAACCACTAATCACTGAATGCAGTTTTAACCAAAGTTTTTCCTAGGGCAAACCAGTGGTTGGCCACCATCTGGAATTTGCCCTTTTCCTCACTGTAATGTGATTTTGGAGTTAGTATATTTAGTTAGGGGGTATGGGGGCACAACCCCCACATTGGCATGTGTGGGAGGTGAAGCCCCCCACCAAGGTAGGTGTTAAATTATATTATTTTGTTCCTGGTTGCTAGGGTGAAAATTTTCACTGAAAACTCCATTCGATGATTGGCTGCTTCGATAAGTAGGTGTTCGATGAATAGGGTTTCGATCATAAGTGATTCAACAAAGTGATATAGACCTAGCTAATTCTGTACTTGTTACGGATATTATGCTTTTTAACTTTAATATTGTTGCTTTCTTCTACATTTAAATGTGTTGTTTTTCTCCTATACTTTTTAGAATAGGTTTTTGGAGTTTATTATAACAGTGCTTATTACCTATCTTTAATGTGTATTTTTCATGTATTCATAGGTTCACAGGTAAATACTAGACCAGCTGCCCTTGCAGGCCATTTTAAGCCTAGCCAATTTCCATTTTGTGCTCAAATTAACCAATACCATTTAGCTAGAGATTGGCCTTACCCATCCCATGGTTGATAATTATATATTACTCCTAATGGGAATAACTGAGATCATGTCACAGATAATCTGAGGGGACCCATGCATGAGATAAAGCATTTAGGAGCTGTCTCTGTCCATTCGTAGTACAGGGATAGTCCTGGAGTAAATGTTGTGTTTATTATCAATAGATCCAAGTTGCACTTGAATATGAACAGGGTTGAACTTTGTTTTATGTGGCTGGGGAGTCTATTACAGAACAGGGGTATCATCTGCAAGATACACCTGTCCCTCCCAACCATTTTGTTGATGTTGCGAAAGAGATTTAGATCCTTAAACAAAGTAAGTAGGATGCCATTTGACTTGCTGATGTGCAGTAAATCCATCAGTATTGGGTTGAAGGATGCCTTGTGTGTTAGACACAGATCACTTCTTATCAGTCTGTAGCATATCGAGCATAGTGACAGGGATTTGAGTGGTCCATGTAGGATATGGTTATTTAGGCCTTATATCCCTTTACTAATGTATCTGTGTTGGCATTCCAGTTATTGCATGTGTCTGGACAGATACATGCCAAGAGAATTATATTCAATAACTGGCATAATGAGGGCTGAATAAAGGTGGACAATGGTATCCCTAGATATAGGTGCAATCCCTTTGTTTAGAGTTGTGCAGTATAGAAGGACTTTCTTACAACAGACGCATGCTGGTAAAAAGTTAGGTCATTGTCCACATATGTTCCCAAATCCCAAACAACTAGATCAACTCTTAGGGGTGTATTTTCAATGTGGTAGTTCCCTGAGGTAGATGACTTCCCAAAGGATACAGTAATTCATTTTTTGGATTTAGTTTCGTTCCATGATTTTGGCACCAGTTATTTATTTGTGACAAACCTTCCTGCAGGAAGGCTAAGTCATCTGGGGATTAAATGACTGCCCATAGCTTTCTCTCATCTCCAAATGTAGTCAGCCAGAGCCCTTTGGTATTGGCTTTTACTTCAGAAAAGTAGATACCAAACAGGAGATGTCCCAGCACAAAACCCTGAGGGATTCTATACTTTTTTTCTAATGCTTTAGCCTCTTTGGCTGCCTTCTAAGGGTATTTGTTGGTTTAGTACTTTTGTTTTACTGCTTTGTGAGCTCAGAAAAGGATATAATAAAATGATGGGATGCACTTTCCTTTACAGCCAGGCTACATCTAACCACCCTAGCTTGAGACTGCATGGTCTCTGGCTTATAGGGATGCCTCACTGTTGAAATTGTTGAGTATGAGAATTAAATCTAACTTGCTGGATGGTAATCCAAACTATATCTAGAATTCCTACAGCAAACATTGTTTCTGCAGTTACAGTGAGTGTATTCATACAGTTGTAGTAAAACAGTTGTGCTTTGTATTAGTAAAGCCTGGAAACAGGAAGCACATCATCTGTCCAGACCACTGTTTAATGACTCACAACCAGATGAAATTAATTAGCCATACTGGTATTTTCCATTAAGCATTATGAAGCAGGAAAAGGAAACATAATTGTGAAATAGATACATATAAATAAGTTAATCTAATTAAAAAATGTATTCAGAAAAGGCAGCATGACTAAATTATGTTGATAGCAGTGCTTTTAATGTACTGTGATGTTTTTACAGTTTATAGTAAGCATCAGAAAATTAATTGCCACATACATATTCTGTCAAACTTTCTTTTATTTATAGAACTATAAGAGAGGAAACTTTCAGTTGTCCACAGAACTTCTGGAACTATTTTTACTCTATCAATAATAATCTCCCAACTGATCTAGATAAAGCAAACATTTTACATTCAGCAGGGAAAACTACTTTATCTTTGAACTAGAAATTATATACTTGGAGATATATAAACAAATATTTCTATACTCCTCAATTAATGGATAAAATAAACAAAAAACAAAATATTTGTAATAAATGTAAATCAAATATAGACATAAACTGGGCACATATGTTTTATGAATGCTATACTTTAAATACTTTCTGGGGGAAAATAAATAACTTACTACAGGCACTTTATTCAGACAATTTCACATTAAATAAATCTCTGGTGATATTTAATACTCCTGTTCCACAATGTGTCAGAAAAATAAAGTATCCACTATTATGGACAATACTGGCAATAGCCAGAAAGACCATAACAAAAAATTGGATTTCAGAATCTCCTCCTTCTTTTTCTGAGTTCATGAATCTGTTAAATGTAGTATGCCAACTGCAATTAAAACTATAAACTCAAGGACAACTAAAAAAACATACAATCATCAATTGTGGGTTAATTTGCAAAATTTGTTGAAGAAGAACGAATCTCTATAACAAATTACATCAGTTTGTTTCTTTCATAATGACAATATACATTATAATCAAATATCAATAACACATTGTAAATATATTAATGGATGTCTATGTAAATACTTTATTGGTTCATTTCTGTTAGTTTGGTATATATCAAATATGTAATTTAATGTAATTTATATATGTTAAAGTTTTCAGGTTACAGTTTTTACTATGATTTTATGTGATTGTTTATAATTTTGAAATTAGTAAAATCAATAAAATTGTTTTGAAAAAAAAAAGAAAATTAATTGCCATATGTCTGTAAAAATTAGAAGCACAAAAAAAAAAACACTCTCTCCCTTGAATCATATACCTCCTTACTTCTTTGCTCAAGAATTCTAGATAATGCCAGAAATAATGGGAAGTAGGGACAAAGGCTCCAAATCAGGGATAGTTTAAACATCACTAATTTACTTAGGAAGTTAGTAAAATGATGTCCTGAAGAATAAGAAGCAAGAAACTCTATTATTGGTCATGAAACTGGGTGCAATCCTCAGTGATTTATCAGACAATCAAAAATTTTATGAGAGACAGGGTAAAAATATTAGGTAATATATAGGGTATTCTGCAAAATCAGGGACAATTGAGAGGTATATTCACACTTCATTCATTGCACTGTACTTTGGACCTTATGGTCCTATAATGCATGTCGAAATATATTATTTTATATATTACTATTGTTGTTCTAGGAGTATGATTCTTGCTTTGAGTGTAAGAGATCTTGGGTTCATATCCTGGACAAGCCCATTATTGGAGTTGTGGGTTGGTATAATGGTTACGGTGTTTACCTCACAGAACCAAGGTTCAGAGTTTGTTTCTCACATTTGAAAGGAAAATTGGCTAGGCTTAAAATGTCCCACAAGGGCAGCTAGCTTAGTATAACCTATGAACCTATTAATTTAGAGACTTACTTCAATCCCACAGATTTTTATCATTTCATTCTGTGTTCATTTTGTAATTTACAGTTTGTGTCAAATGCGAAATTACTATGCTGTGTACAGAATGGGTTATTTCCAAGTTTGTTGGAGTAGTTGCAGGACAGCTATATAAGACTTGATCCAATCAAGAAGATGCAGTCATTAATTTTCCTGGAGAGCTATGAAGCTTCATCTTTTTCATGTAAAATATGGATTATTTAAACACCCCACCAATAAATAATTAACCAAAAATGTGATAGAAAATGTTGCCTGAGCTAGGAAGATAAGATATGGGTTCTGACACACATTCATTGGGAACTCATACCTGTTCAGCATAGCTTTATTACACAGTTTTTATATAAAAGTTCTGGTAAACATACATCCATGCCCTAAGTCTCCTATTTCCTATGTATTTAAAAAAAGACACTTTAGCAAAAATTATTCCATTGAAATTCAAGTGATAGTATTTGTTATAAATTCTGTTTCTGGATTTAGAAGTTTGAAGTCATATTATTTATCTAATAACAAGAGCAAGACAGATATTTCCTGCATAATTATAATTACTGCTGTTATTATTTTGATATTTGATGTAACTCCACTTTGCTCATGGGACTTGTTTTGGCAGGCACTAGGACCTTGGCAGTACTGAATCAGACACTAGGGGTGAGAAAAGTGCTGGACCCTGTTCAACTTTTTTTTTTCTATTTTAAGTCTTGCCTGAGTCAGGAGAACTGGACCCACGGGGATGAGCTTATCTGTCAGTAACAGTGCATGAATACGGGTGAAAACTGAAAAATAAAATAATAAAATGGAGGCTTACTGTTCTGCAGAGTGTGACAGAGCATCTGAGATCTCATTCTCTATAGAAAATGAAGCTGGAGAAGAATCTATTGATCCTGCAGAAGCAGAAGAATTAGCTAACAGGTAAAAGATTCACTTAGTTCTTACTAAGTTCAGTTTTTCCTGGCTTGTATGGTAAATCTGCTAAGCTACAAAGCAACTAACTTAAACTTTAGTACTGTATTTCTTTTTTCGCAGCAGGGTTTTCCTTGTGTTATCTAAAGCAGCCATACTTAATGGGATTTCTATTTAAAGTGACTTTACTTGCCACTCATTTGACATTTTCTTCCTTCTGTTTCTCTTACTCCTGTTACACTACTCATGCTGGCATTTTTCTGGACTTCTCCGTTCAGCTAGAGACTAGGGTGCAAAACTGCTCAGCTACAGGAGCTGCTTTTTTCAGAGGGCAACTTAAAACAGGGTTCTATCTACACGTACCAATAATGCACTATGATTTTAGGGAATGCTTCTATTCAAAGGTCAAAAAGGTTAAGGTTATACGTCTGTTTGTGTGTGGATGTCTGCAGTGGGTACTTCAGGAAAGACAAACATTCCCGTGATCTAAGCTGTGATACAAATATTTTCTTAAGTAATGCCATTTTTGGATGTCCCACATGTCTGCAGACTTTGCATGATACAAGAAACTTCACTTGTTATGCACACAACTGAATAAGTAAGTGGGAGAAGGTAGGAATGTGGAAGTGGTCCTTCAGAAGGGTCAGAAGAGCAGCTGCACATTTTTCTGTGGTTATGCATGTATATCAACAAAGCATGTAGTTTACAAATAGTCTCCACTGACAAATTACACAATGACTTACTTAAATGATGAGCATTAGGTAAAACCCACTTGTCTAAATTATACTCTAGACTTGTTACATTTTTCACCTGAATTTTCAGACTTTGTTTACAATTTTATATGCTGGAAGCAGACCACATTTATAGTTATATAACCATAACTTGTAACTGCAGCTTTCTGATTTCACTTTGTGTTGCTCAATGCGTTTGGGATGCCTATAACACAACTGAATATCCTGAAATGTATTTACTTATACACAGCATAGCACCCAATCATGTGTGTAAAAAAAAATATATATATATATATATATATATATATATATATATATATATATATATATATATATAGTTATAAGTGTGTTTGTATATGTAAATGCATACAGTATAGACACACACACACAAACACACACACACACACACACACACACACACACACACACACATTATGAACACAGACTAATTCACACATAGTACATGTGATATATAAAATGGAAGAACAATTAACCTTACCGAAACATTTTCTGTACCTATTATATTTAAACTGAAGTACTTTAATACAAAAGAAACGGCAAACAAGCAGACAAAGCTGGTATCATCATATGTGTGCCACACTTACACATAGGAAGTATTCAGAAACATAATGCACTGTGCAATCCTGTTTCTAGTAGTGGTATTGCTTAGTGTGTTATGAGGAGGTGTTTCAAAGACCTTTGTAGTGCTGCAGCAGTTTGAAGGCTGTGTGTGAAGTAGCATCATAGAGGTCTTCATGGTCAATGCCATATAAACATGTGGCAGTATGGCAAATGTAAACAACCAGTGCTCTGCCCAGGAACTGTACACAGTGCTTACAGCAGTGATGGAAAATGGTTCAAACACAAGTTTTGCCACTTTATTTCATGCAGAGAAGTAAGAACTGACCATGGTAGAGTTACTGTAAACACGCACTGCTGTCAGTAGGAGCAGCAGGTCTGTTAGTAGTACAGCAGGTGTGTGTGTGTGTGTGTGTGTGTGTGTGTGTGTGTGTGTGTGTGTGTGTGTGTGTGTGTGTGTGTGTGTGTGTGTGTATGTGTGTGTGTGTGTGTGTGTGTGTGTGTGTGTGTGTGTGTGTGTGTTTATATGTCTGTAGGTACCTGTCCACAGCATTATGTGGCTTAGTAGTGGTAATGCTTGACACAGTGGACATCTGCAATAAATGTTCAATTCAGAGACATGCAAATGAGTCACTAATGAGCTTTTGCTGTGTGCAATTCTTACATGTCTCTGAATCCGCCCATACATTGTAATCTCTTATAGAGTGCAAAAGAAAATAGCTTTCCTGTAGATGGATGTCATGTTAGTGAGAACACTGTAAAGCCATCTGCCCATGTAAGAACCAAAGCACAAAAATTCAGGGTTCTTTAATTCCTGTTTGGCCTCTCAGCAGTACAGTTAAACAGAGAGAAGAAGGTGACCTTGTTTAAAGGTGTGACCTGTAATGTAGCACAGCATAATAGGATTAAGATAACTTAACATGATAGCAAAGTAACATTTCTTAATGTTTATAATAGGAGTTTGTTCTCAGTATAAGTTTAGAATTTTGAGAAGTGTGTTACCAACAAAAACATGTTATTACACCTATTCATAGAGGAAGATAAACTGCACATTTTTCATCTGCTCAGTTAGCATGCATCATGTTGTGACAAGCTACAAAGTTATGGCAAAATGTCCATTTTTACAGTTTAATACAGAAAATAAATACATAAAATACTATGTAATTTATCTCTTGTGGCTGTAAGCATCTTAAAACAACATGAAGTTTTCGGGTCTATATTATAATAGCGAAAATCCCTTTACGCGAACATGAAAACACCGACACGTATTGCACGAACCGCGAATATGCCGAATGTACTAAACCGCGAAATACAAAACGTCGAATCCCCATAGTTGGCCAACTCCACCTCCCACTACATACTGCCTACCCAAACAAAGTAAATAAACCACATACATACATTAACCAAAACCCTACTTCTAACCCTAAAGTAAAGCACCAAAACCCTACGTCTAATCCTACACTAAACCGTGCATACATTACTATCTATGCACTTACCTTAACCCGCACCCTAACCCTAAGGTCCATAACTATCGCACACTTACCTTATGGAGCTGTACCGCAGACGGGCCAACCATGACACTTCAACTTTTTGAATTTTGCGGTTTTGTACGTTCGACATAATCACGGTTCGCTCAATACGTGTTGGTGTTTTCATGTTCGCTTAAAAGGATTTTCGGTATTATAATATAGAACCAAAGTTTTCCATTACATAGTTTTGCTTTTTAAACACCTTTATTGAACTAACACTTGTGACATTGGCAATTTTACAGTTACATACAAGTAATCAAACTGTATTAACAGGTTCACCTTTACAAGCATCATACTTCACATATACTGCTATTTTATCATGTAACCTAAGCAACATTACATAAATTATTCAATTCCTGCCCATCCTTTTTTAAACAAGAAATATCTTTATTAAACCATCATTTTCAGCACTGCCAATCATACATTTATATAAATGAAAACAAACCACCCTGACACAACCCTAGTTGCAAACATTTTACATCACAGACCATACTGACAGACTCTCAGCTGCAAACATTATACTTCAGTTATAATCAACCCAATCATTTTCAGTCAAACATTATGTAACTCATTTATATCCTGCCTTCTTTTAAACCTCATTCCTCCCCTGTATGCATTGTTCCCACAATATTTTATATGCTCTACTAATTATTCCCTTTTTAATGGCAGCTTCTGTTCTAGATTCTACTAGAAACTCTACCAGTGCTGGTCTTTCCTTTAAGACCCCCCCCCCATATTTCTTTCTCTTTGCCTATACTCTGATGTCAGTCCTTGATAGGGAAGGCAATCTCTAATCTGCAGTCCAAATAAATTCTTGGTGCCTTCCCATTCTGTCATCTTTCCCTCTCTAGTTATTTGCTCCCAGTACCTTGGTTCCTTTGCTAGTTTTCTCCAATAAATTCCCGCCCCCTCTTGCCTATTGTCTGTATCCCTAATTGCAGTTGTCCCTGTCAGCAGAATCTCCTTTCTCCATTCCCGTGTTGGCTTAGTTCTTAGGATACTTTCTGCTGCTTTATGGATATAATATTCTACTCTATGATTATTGTTATTCTCCTTAAAGATCTGCAAACAAAATCCCAGTCGCACCTTGTTTCTTGAGCTTCCCCCCTTTTCATCATCATCCTTTTCTACTTTCAATTATAGTTTTCTATTTATGTGCTATGTTTTAACTGTGTAGCTCTGAAATACCCCTTCAAATCGGGTAATCCCAATCTGCCCAGTTCTAATGGAAGAATCATCTTATCCCACTTGACACTTGCTGTCTTCCCCTTCGAGATAAAGTTTTTCAGCCCTTTATTGATTGCTATCCACAATCTGGTTGATAAAATATGCCTAACCCGTGTATAAGACTAATGGGACTAAAAACATTTGAACTGCTTGTATCTTACTAACCACATCCATATAACAAAGCTTCCATTTTCTCAGTTTGTGTATTATCTTATGTTTAGTTTCTTCCCACATATCCTTAGCTGCCACACTAAAATCATTTTTAATCCATACTCCTAAATACTTAATTTTATCATGTCCCCATAAATATGGATATTGCTGAACCAATTCATATATGGGTACATAATTTACTGCTATTGTTTTTGTTTTAGCTTCATTAATTTTGTATCCCGAAAAGATATGAAACTGTCTCAAAACTTTCCACAGCATTGTAATGTCTTTTCCTGTTTTTTTGTCAGCTATAAGATAATATCATCTGGAAATAGAGCCAGCTTTTGTTGACTACCGTACCAATTATATCCTTGAATTTCTGAGTCCATTATTTTCTTTGTCAGTGGTTCTAAATATAATGCAAATAACAAGAGGGAAAGAGGACACCCCAGCCTGGTTCCTCTGCTCAAGCAGAAATGATCAGAGAGGACCCCACCCACTTTAATTTTTCCCTCAAATCCCTCATATATCCTCCTAATCAACCTTATAATTTTTTCAGGAAATGCAAATGCTTCCATTGCCCTGCTCATAAAGTCACAGTTTACTCTGTCAAATGCTTTCTCTGCATCAAGACCCACCAACAGCAAAGGTATTTTCTTGCATTTTGCTTCCCTCTGGATCGTCAGTGTTCTGTTAATGTTGTCAAATGTTTTCCTCCTCTCCACAAAACCACATTGATCCATATCTATCAATTTTGGCATTACTTTTGCCATTCGTTTACCCATTATAGACATGAACACTTTATAATCATGGTTTGGTGTTGAAATGGGCCTGTATAAAGCTGGATCTGATGGATCTTTACCCGATTTAGGTATTACAGCTACCACTGCTTTTTAGTTTTCCATTACAAATGTCACTTTTGAGGATACTAGTACAGTATATTGGGCAAAACCAGTAGTAATGGAAAAATAACTTTTAAATTATGGGAAAAAAATCTAACAGCCAAAAGACAGCATGCACTATATTTATTCTATTATTTGTTAAAAGCATTCTCTCATATGTACTGTAGATTGTAATTATTATACAAGAATGTTAATATATTTATGTATTCCACAACATGTTAAAAGCATTCTGTCATATCTGAAATATGTTACTATAAAGGAAAAATGAATAAATTGTGAATGGAGGAGACTGTGCAGATTCTTTCTGGATAAATTTGATGCTCAGTATGAGGTAACTTTCTGTTGTAATACATGTAAACAGACCACTGGATATTGTTTCCTGTTGCACAATTTAGTATATTCTTTTGGACATGGACACCAGTGCGTATTTTATAATGGAGAACTGTGGCTCACTGAACAATAATATGACAAACTAATGAAAAGAAAAAAATTAACCAGATGTTGAATTAAATTTTCTCTGCTCTTCATTAGAACAAGTTGAACCATAAGAATTAGAAAGTGAAGATGTTGTGATGGCCTCATTATGCTAAAGAAGTTCAGAGCTGAATTCTCTTCCAACCTGACTTTAAAGACTTGCGAAAGGAGGCCTAGCGCTGCCAATAATGGGAAGAGAATCAGCAAGATTTATTAGAATAGGGATAACAATCCTACTGTTGTGAGGGTCTTTTAGAGTGATGTTTTAAAGGAAAAAATGTCTAGATCCCTGGTAGTATCTTTCATTGTGGAACAATTTACCTTTCGTTCTATAGGTGTAGTTGTAAACATAAGACATAACAATACAGTAATTATGTTTGATACATTTGTGCTTTTGATCTTGGTCAGTCTGTATTTTTGCCTGGTGGATGGTAAGGGACATTGCAGTACACAGCTAAGTTGTTAAAAAAAGTGTGTCAGTATCTTGTATTAAGGCCATCTGGCACAAAGCAGTCTTGCTTGAAACAGGGCTGTTATTCTACGTTTTACCTTACTTAAGACGTTTTGTCTGAGTAGCTCATTTTCTACCTGGTTTGTGGATAGTAAGAGTATATTAAAAATACAAGTGTGTTTAGGTAATGCAATTCAGTAATTAACACAATGCACTAGACGAGAACAGTGTCCCAGTCCAGCCTGCTATTCCTTTCACCTATGTCCCATTCATGGGACCCCTGTTTATTCTCTTCAGCATTCCTAGCTCGTGTGTATTCCACCTGATTCACTGTTAAGCTCTGGACATCTGCAGCTAAGTGGATATCTCCATTACTATGCACTCTTTTTCCACTACTAGCAGCATACATTCCAGTGGACATCATTGACCTGCTCTGTTGCCACTGCATATGCTCCTTGGGTCTTAGTAATGACTTAGAAATTGTGGGGGTATCCATGCCAAGAAGTGGATACCCTAGCCCTAACAGCCCTGGCCACTCTATCAACCCCCTTAAATGTAAGTTAGATGGTCCTATATATCCAGAGTGGCTACTCTTTTCAGTCCAACATCCTGTCAGACTGACAGTGTGTTAGCCAGCAGATTTGCACCATTCCAGTTTAAAACTCTAATTCTTTTAACTCTTTGACTGGCAGCTTTTTTTGTAAACCTTATTCGAGCTGATGCCTATGTAATCCTTATAATTATCCGAAGGTCAGCACTAAATACTGATATGAACATGTATGTCTTCGCTTTGTGTACATAAACTTTCTGAAGGTATGTAGTTGCATAATAAATGTGTTGTTAAGATTCACATCATGAGACAAATAGGTTAACATTTCCAATAATAGAGAAGGATAGTTGCATGAAATTTAAATGCTGTTTTTTCTTACGTCATATCACAGACTATTTCAATCCTCATCTCCAATACTGTCTACCCTAATCTTTGCCCATTGTGTGAGAACACTCTCATCAGATCCACAAATGATGTCCAGTCAAAGTAGCTAGCCTGAATATGACCCCCATCAATGCCAGAAACATATATAAAAACACTTCTCATACATAGCTGGCTCTGGCCTTACAAAGCTGTCATCTTATCTGTCTCTGAAACCTGGTTAAGATCTGTTGATAACGATACCACAGTTTCACCACCAAGCTGTAATATTTTAGAGAAAAAGCAAATCCACAATGGTGTTGATGAAGATGTAACCCTATAGGGTAATGACCGCTTTTGCTTTCTTGCTGATACCTAGATTCCATATTCACCGAATAAGGAAACTTTACTGATAGATGTAAATATGAGTAAATCCATGGAAATATTGGAATAATACTAAGCTAGTGATCACAGGGACCAAATATGTCTTTAATTAGGCAAACTTAAAAGTTCTTGCCACCTTTGTCAAGCATTTAATACTGCTTACCTCTCAAATGGAGTAGTGCCTCACATAATAAGCCTGTTGCAATTAAGTGTCTACCCATCCAGTCATCAAGATTACCCTTAAAGATAGCCAAAGTAGTGCTTTGTTTGACCTGTAGTGGCAACTTGTCCTATAGGCTAGGAATGTGCCGTGTTAGAAACCTCCACCGAGTCTTGATTATGTTTCAGTGAAGGTTTTAGGTCTATAGTGCAGGTGTTAGTAGAGGCACTGCTTTTGTGAAGACATAGCAAGTCAAATAGGGTTAGATCTTTCATGACTCAAATGTCTCTAATTTCTTTTGAAACTGTATAAAGGTTTCTTTATTATTCATAGCCATCATCGTGTTAATAGTTCCATCATCAGTACCTTGTATTAATGGATTCTGTTACACTTCAAAAAATCTTCTATATGTACAGCAGGTCACTGTTCAGCCATACGATAAGTATTAAATATTCGGTAAAGACTAATGAAGTACAGAATAGTAATAGAACTAATAATAACAAGGAATGTAGATGTATATGGTTCCTATTACCAGATCAAAAGACCGCAATTGCGAATATGAAAGGAGCGACACGTATTGCACCAAATACGGAAACACTGAATGTCCAAAACAGCGTAAGTTTAAATGTCGAAGTGTAATGGTTGGCCCGTCTGCATTATAGCTCCGTAAGGTAAGTGTGTGATAGATAGGACTTTAGGGTTAGGATGTAGGTTAAGGTAAGTGAATAGATAGGTAATGTATGTAAGATTTAGTGTAGTGTTAGAAGTAGGGTTTTATTTAACTGTATGTATGTGTATTATTTATTTTTTTGGGTGTATGTCTGTAGGGGATGTGTGCAGTAGTTACAGACCTTAAGGTTAGGGAGGGGTTAAGGATAGTGCATAGTTAGTTGTGTATGTGGGGTTTAGTGTAGTGTTGGAAGTAGAGTTTTGTTAAATGTATGTATGTATGTGTATTATTTATTTTTTGGGTGCATGTCTGTAGGGGATGTGTGCAGTAGTTACAGACCTTAGGGTTAGGGAGGGGTTAAGGATAGTGCATAGTTAGTTGTGTATGTGGGGTTTAGTGTAGGGTTAGAAGTAGGGTTTTGGTGCTTTACTTTAGGTTAGAAGTAGGGTTTGGTTAGTGTATGTATGTGGTTTATTTTGTTTGGGTAGGTAGTAAGTAGCGGGTGGTGGGGTTGGCCGACTATGACAGTTCGATATTTTATTTTTCGCTGTTTAGTGCGTTCAGGATTTTCGCGGTTCACGTTATAGGTGTTGACATTTAGGTATTTGCGTAAAAGTTTTTTCGATTTGCTAATATAGACCCGATATATAATAGGAGAACTAGAGATATAAAAAATATGGTTATGAGACATTGACATATTTTACAACAAATTCCTTAATTAAAAGAAATAGTAGAAGAAGGAGCTAGCTTTGGATATAAGAAATCATGAACCCTGAAAAACAGATTATGTTATAAGGAACAATAAAGACAATAAATCATATTAAAAGTAATAGGAAAGGTACACGTGTATATGAGATGTATTTATTGCAAGCATATATATAAAAAGAAACAGATTAAGTATCCAGTAAGTGGAAAATGGTTTACATTGCAGGTTTATGGGAGTTGTGATTCAAAGAATATCATATATATATGGCTAAGTACGAAGCATGTGAAGCCTTTTATATAGGTAAAACTAATCGGAAGTTAAAAGAGCATATAGGTGCTCATCGATTAGATATAAGGAGATGCGTAGAAACAAATGTATTATATAAGCACATGAAGGAAACTAATGATACACATTTTTCTAAGTTTATGGTCTTACAAGTCATTGATAAACAGATAATATGATAGAAAAGGAAGAGTATAAGTGTATTGTCAGGTTAGAGCATGCTTAATATTAAGCCTATATTAAAAGAAATAAATAATCAAGTTAGATAATAAAGTAATAAATGGAATAGTGTGATATTGCTTTAAGTATCATGAACAATTTGAATGGATCATATGACTTTTTAATTGATTTTATATCATGTGATTTTTAAGAATGTTATATAATCATGAGTTGTTTTTTTAATGTTTTATTGTCTGATGAAGCATTATATGCAAAATTGTTTGCTTTTTTAGCCAGCATGTGGTTCCAGATATTTCTGATCTTGATTCTCAACCAAATATTTGTTGTGCTATGTGAGGCCAAGACTGTCTTTAGTGATAATTCCAGGCTGGCCATACTAAACACATTTTTACTACTGTGTCTTTTATATTCATGTCATCTACTTACTGAATTGTCTACTCTCTGTAAAACAAATTAACAGATGACTATAATAAAGTATCTAGATGTACTGATGGCTACTATAGTAAGATGCAACATTGTCATTGAGAAACTTTCATTGGTTAGAGTTGCTACACAATCTATGTGCAGTTCAGTTTTTATTTTGTCCACAAACTGTAATACTTCTCTGACCAATGTTCCTTATCCACAATTATTTATTGGTGTCCGCTTCAGCATCTGTGGACAGATTAGTGATCGTTCAAATAACAAAACAAAAACAAAAAAAGATTCAGTACATCAAGAGTTGTTGTTGCTATAGGCAAACTCTGGAATATATTCCCAGACAACTTTTGGTACATATCTGAAAGGAACCCCTTCAAACAACTATGTTCCTAGTTGGCCATTACCATCTAATGACCACAGACTCCTGTCTGTCCACAAACCTATCAAATCTGCTGGGGATTGTCTGTACTTGTACCTTGTTGCTAAGGCCTAGAACTCCTTATCTCTATCCATCAGGTCAGTACCCTCCCTCCCATCCTTCAAAACCATTCTGAAAGACTTCCTAGCCAAAAGCTGTCTCTCTTCTTGCTCAACACCAGGGTAAACTATATCCCTAAATGCGGACAGATATCTATTCATACCTTACATCGCCTTCCTCTCCCTTATTCACTAACTTCCTTAGTTCTATCAATTTCTTTCCTCTGGCTTTCTGTCTAAATATGTCATAAGCCTGATTTTTTCTCCCTTTGTATTGCAATTCCTGTTTATATTATACTAACTTCCTCTATAAACTGGCTAAAATTTCTTTAACTATTAATTCATTGTCATATGACTTGTATTTATTCTTAACCAATGTTTTCATATTATGTCTAATTTGGTATAATTATTTAAACTGTATTTGTTTTTTGTATTATTGCTAAAGACTGTAAAATTATTATTCTTATAATGTGTAATGCTTTGAAGCTTTTCCCCCTGGGCCTCCGCTGAAAATGGACTTCTGCTTAGTTGGACTTCCCTGGTAATCAGATTTCAATCAATCAATCAATCAATCAATCAATCAATAAATAAATAAACCTTCACCAAAAAAAGAAAAAACAAATAAAAAAAACTACTTGACAAATAAACTAACCCTGTAGTCATGGCATTCCCTAGACTGTGTAAGCTTTCCAAACATTTTCACCTATCTATAGTTATGTTTGTGTTCTTCATCCTCAATCTCATCTTTACTGTTACAGTTTTCACCATGTCAGTCAGCGCTGATTTCTGTAGGATGTCTGTGCGTTAGTGATGATCACAGCCGTCTTACCACGGTTATTATCTCACTCTCATGCGGAAACTGTAACTGTTGTAGGTCTGAAGGTTATAAATTGTGCACTGTATGTTTGTCTGGTTACCCACGTGAACTGCTGTATTTAATCTGAGCAGTTCTTTTTGAATCAGTTCTCATTATCATTTGCTAGAATTATAGTATAAAATCTGCTGGTTTCTCATTTACTATTTGCTTTCTAAGCAGCATTGTCATTCGATGTTCTGAAGTATTTCTCACAGAACTCCATCAAAAACATTCCTCATTGACAAATCTAAGAAATAAGTAAAATATAATACACTAAAAGACAAAATAAATGTAAGTTCCTTTAATTTATCTGCAGCTCTTGAATTTCCTAGCACATTCACAGCAGGTTGTTGAGAATGAACCATTTACTGTGAATGGTGCTTTGAATAGTTCAGAAAGTTCCCTAGTATTTTACCAATCACAGCACTGGTGTGCTGTTATAATGTTCATCTGTAAAACACAGTGTTAAGATCTACTAAAACAAATGTAAAAACAACACATTGCTTTTGCATTTTATATTTTCTAGACTTTTTGCACTTTTAAATTGAACTTCAGACCACTGGCTCTGATTAATTGAGCCAGTGACATAGTACAAAATAAGGGGATGTGATAGTTCACAAAAGAGCAATGTGAATGAACTGAACTGGAGGCATTTTTGGGTTGAAAGCCTGCCTCAGTACGACATACTGCTATAGTGGTTGTGTAGTTTATTAATGTTACATAAACCTAGTTAAAAAAATTAAGGTATTAATGTTACATAAACCTAGTTTAAAATGAAGGCTATAGTAGAGACATTACAAAATCATTTCAGTTTAAAGCCAGCAGTGACTGAACAATTCAGATTCCTTAAGTGAAATCACCATGGAAATAACTGTAATTCAGTATATTACAGAGGGGCACAGGGTTGGTATATATTTTTTTTTGTTTGTTTTAGAGTGAAGTTTCTAATGGATTAAGGGATAGATTTGTAAGTGGAAAGTTTTCTGAAAGCACATGGAAAGACTGTTATTAGTTAAAAAATAGTTAACATAAACCGGTACCCTAAACATTGCGGTATTGGTATGACTAACCACAAGGAGTGCATCTGAATTTACAAAATATATGATTGCACACAGTTAATAAAATATTTATTAGCTGCAATAAAAGGCAAACCTTCCCATTCTGTGGGTCCAGTAACTGTTGATATAAAGAAAATATTGTAGAAAATGTCTTATTATTAAACACCATGCAGAACGTGTGGAAACAGAAAGACTGAAAAACACATGCCATCAGTAAACACAAGGTGTATATAAACAAATTCTAAGGCTGAATGAGTCAAAGGTGTTTTCTTACAGATGGTGACAATACTGATCATAGAATACAGGAGTCTGATGAAGAGGGTGGCGAAGATGGCTTATTATGTTTGGAATTATATAGTCTGACAGAAGATGATTAATCATGGGACACTCCAAGGGAGGAGGGACAAAGTAAAGAAAGGAACTAGCTAATGAGGCAGCACTGTGCATTATTAATTTGTTAATGCTGATTATAAGAACACATTGCCAAAGATAAAACTGAAAGAAGCAACAGCAGAGTTAAAGATAACTAGAACTGTACACGAGACCCCCAAAAATAAAAACAGTATTCCTGTGACTTATAGTGATGACTGTTTAATGTCGCTAAATTATGTACGATAATGAGAGCAGGACCAGAATGGTTATAGAAAACTGAATTCAGCTGGTAGTCCATCAAGATATCACAGCAGAACAAAATTACAAATCAAAATCTGTCACAGGTGATGGTGGATACAAAGGACGTTTTCTCAAAGATACTGGAGCCTTGAGGGAGGTAAAGGCAAATACCGATTTTGAAAAATGTCAACTAAATATATAAAAAAGCTTGTGCAGTACTATACACCCTTATGCTCAGAGTATACCTACTACAGTAAGCCTCTAAAGCCCAGGGATATTATCAACAGAGGAGAAAAGTGAGTGGACCATGCTTGTAGTGTGTCTGTTAATGGTGAAAAATAGGAGATGGCAAAGGTAACAAAATCCCATCAGTCAACAAGAACCATAAACTCAGTGTTGTGTTCTCTGCAATGTCTCTTACCATGGGTAGAAAAGACATTTACATCCCCAAGGCGATACCTTTAAAAACATTGAGCTAGTGCAAGCTTTTCTGCAGATGGAAATGGAAGACGTTTCCAAGTAGTTGCTAACTATTAATCCACCCAGAAGGTTGTTCCAGTACAACTGTGTTGTTTTGGGGTGACATCTTCACCAACCAACTAGCAAAAGGTAATTCAGGATGTACTCCAGGGACAGCTAATATACGGCATTACCTTGATGATGTACATGTAACAGGGGATGATTATGAAAACCGTAGGTATATCTACAGAAGTTCCTAAAGAGACTAGAATATGAGATTTGAGATAAAAGAAGCAAAGGTTAAATTTTCAAGAAAAAAATTTCCCGTTGTGAGCATGTGATTAATGAGAGTCGACTGCATAAATCACAAGAAAAGATAAGAGATTGTTGTACATGACACTCAGGCCTTAGAAAAGCAGAAATTACCTTCTACCGAGGACTGATAAATTGTTACCATAGATTTCGGCCATGTTTCTTGACAATTCTAGATCTGCTGAATACTTTGTTGTAGAACAGGTCTTCCTGGAAATTAAATGAACAGCTACAAATGGGATGGACTTTGCTAAGAATGCTTGAATGTACATATTGCACACTATATGTACAATATATTTATATGTCTGTGATGTTTCCCAATGCAAGCATATCTCCAATCAACAATGTCTGTAAACTGTATTTTATATAATACCATTTATAAGATGAAGATAGCCGCCCTTTAAATCCTATCTAATTAGATTAGCCAGCTTCACTTGCATGGTGGTGGTGGTGGTGGTGGGGGGGGCAACAAAATACTGAATATGACCGAAGTGGCCTTAGTATAACTAGTTTCTTAGGTACCTGTTGCATGAAGCTTTTATTCTGCTTGTTTCTTCTCAAAGGGAGGGTTAGGCATCATGTATCCAAGTATGAGTTGTTCTTTTAATATTTTATTGTCTGATGAAGCATTATATGCGAAATTGTGAGCTTTTTTAGCCAGCATGTGGCTCCAGATATTTCTGATCTTGATTCCCAACCAAATATTTGTTGTGCTATGTGAGGACAAGACTGTCTTTAGTGATAATTCCAGGCTGGCCATACTAAACACATTTTTACTACTGTGTCTTTTATATTCATGTCATCTACTTACTGAATTGTCTACCCTCTGTAAAACAAATTAACAGATGACCATAATAAAGTATCTAGATGTACTGATGGCTACTATAGTAAGATGCAACATTGTCATTGAGAAACTTTCATTGGTTAGAGTTGCTACACAATGTATGTGCAGTTCAGTTTTTATTTTGTCCACAAACTGTAATACTTCTCTGCCCAATGTTCCTTATCCACAGTTATTTATTGGTGTCTGCTTCAGCATCTGTGGACAGATTAGTGATCGTTCAAATAACAAAACAAAAAAAAAAAGATTCAGTACATCAAGAGTTGTTGTTGCTACAGGCAAACTCTGGAATATATTCCCAGACAACTTTTGGTACGTATCTGAAAGGAACCCCTTCAAACAACTATGGTCCTAGTTGGCCATTACCATCTAATGACCACAGACTCCTGTCTGTCCACAAACCTATCAGATCTGCTGGGGATGGTCTGTACTTGTACCATGTTGCTAAGGCCTGGCACTCCTTATCTCTGTCCATCAGGTCAGTACCCTCCCTCCCATCATTCGAAACCATTCTGAAAGGGTTCCTAGCCAAAAGCTGGCTCTCTTCTTGCTCAACACCAGGGTAAACTATATCCCTAAATGCGGACAGATATCTATTCATACCTTACATCGCCTTCCTCTCCCTTATTCACTCACTTCCTTATACTGAATATGACCGAAGTGGCCTTAGTATAACTAGTTTCTTAGGTACCTGTTGCATGAAGCTTTTATTCTGCTTGTTTCTTCTCAAAGGGAGGGTTAGGCATCATGTATCCAAGTATGCGATGCATGGTTGGACTTCAAGTGGAAACTCTGGTTTACATGGTGGAGGGGGAGTGCAGCCTAAAACAAGAACAGGGACAACTGAGTGCACTGCACACAGAGACGTGGACATGCATTATGAAGGTCCACTGCACTTCAACTTCTTAGGCATGACTGTGCACGGGGAGGCTAGGCTTAAACAGATAACCTCACTCTTCCAGCATGCAAATCATGGCTCCCACTCCTGACTAACTTGTTTTTTTGCCCCCTCTCAGGAATGAATGGGGTATAGTGCTCTCACCCAATTGTCAATGTGAGTACAGACAAAAATAACAACCCTCCCTACAAACAGTATAACAAAAAATTACAGAAAGTGTAAATTACTATTAAATTTGAGATTAATAAAAATATTAAATGTTAATTACCCTACTGCAGCAAACTAGTTGTATTTCTTCAATACCATGCCATAGTTTCAGGTGTAATTATGCAGTAAATGTAGCATGGCTCAGCATTCTTGACAATCACTGGTGCAGTTTTGCAATTTGTATAGCATGGTGGAATCTTCTGAAAAATTATTAATGAGTTATCAAGGCAGCCAAAAAATATTGCCATGGATGAAGTGCTTACCCACTTTGATTTTTTCATGCCTATTAGATTGGCTTATGATGTTTGCCTTATAGCGCTGAAACCATTCTATCTCAGAAGTTTCCAGGTGCTATAGAGAAAATGACAGAATGTTAACAGTAGCTAAATATAATTATGCATAAATTGACAAGGAAGGCCTTAGCCTTGTTTGGGGAGTATATCTGGATGGAAACCGATCCACACTGGTAACTGGGCATCAGCCTTTAATGTCTGTTTTTAATACAAGAAAGCATATAGGTTAGAACTCAGAGGTAGTTACTAGGTATGCAGTTCAGGAGACCATTTAGGAACTTAGCTCAGATTCTTAATTGCCTCAACACACCAACTGTTTAAATGACTTATTCTTGGTCAAACAGTAGGCAAATAAAGGCTGAGGGAATCAATCCCTCTACCGCAGGAAGTAGTTTGTTAGCAACTGATAGCCTTAGCCTTGTGCAATATCTGCCAGGTTTGGAGCAGTGGATGTGGTTCCTAGGAGTGCAGTCCTGTGACATGAATTCTAACAGGACAAAGGAACATGGTAATGCTGATGCTATTTTATAGTTACCATATAAAATGGTAGATGACAAGTACCCATGATTTATTAGATGTGCATTTCTCCAGTCACTGGACAATGTCAGTGACAAATGTTTTTATACAAAGAGAAATCAGAAGTAATTTACTACTGTCCAGAGTGCATGAGACTGTTGGAAAATAAATAACTCATCATACCCAGAATTCACAGCTATAAAAGGTCTCTGGCAGAGGACTTTATTTTATGGGTCTCGAGTGATAATTTTCTAACATGCTAAACACTAGAATGGTAGACATTATTTGTAAAGGGTACCTCGGGACTGTGAACATGAATCACCTTGCTTATAAGTTCATACGATTGTCATGGATGGACAAGCAAACTAAAGCTTTGTCAAGAAGTTGGAAAGTATTTCAGAATGTGGCATCAAATTCACCCTTAGGCCTTTGGGAATGGTTGTCAGTGCATGGCAGCATATTTTATATAGGTTCATAGGTGTTTACTAGGCTAACAACCAGAATGGCCTTTTTAAGCCTAGCCATGCATCCCAAATCTCTGAAAAGTTCTGTACCCTTGATAAGTGTAAGCAGGGGCCTGGGAGATTAAACATTTATAAGCTAGAGCCTGGTAGATGAAGGATTTACAGGTTGCCTCTGTCCATTAGAGACATAGGTGCCAAACCAGGGATGAATTTCCTGTTCGCCATCCAATTGTCCAAGTTGCACTTTAATTGGGTTAGGGAGGAACTCTGCTTCACATGGATGGGGAGCCTGTTCCAGAGATGAGGTAATCTCCGGGATACATACCTGTCTCTCCAGCAAGTCATATTTGTATCACAGGCAAGGAATAAGTCTTCAGAATGGGAAATTCTGGTGCTGTTTGTTCTGTAGATATGCAGGAGGTCCATCAGAGTGAGGTCTGACAATGCCCTGTATGTCAGGCATAGATCTCCCCTCAAAAGCCTGTAGTGTAGAACACAGAATACAGGGATAGAGCCTTGAGACAATCTGCACAAGACATTTTACTTAAGTCCTGTATTCCTTTAGTGAGGAACCTCTGTGGACATTCTAATTGTTGGATATGCCTGGTTAGGTATTTACCAAAGGGGGAATTGTACTCAATGATAGTCTGATGAATGCCGAATACAGTGGAACAATGACTTCCTTGGACTTAGATGTCATACCTTTGTTTATAAGATGCGCAGTATAGAAAGATTTCCTCACTACTGTAGACGCATGATGGTCAAAGGCTAGATTACTATCTATGTGTGTTCCTAAGTCCCTGACTACTGGATCAATTCTAAGGGGTGTGTTATCAATATGATACTTACCAGGGGTGCATGACTTCCTGAAGAATATTATTAAGCATTTCCTCGCATTTAGTTTTAGTCCATGGTGCTGACACCAGTTGTTTGTCTGTGTCAGCCTCATTTGGAGAACATTTGTGTAGGTGTGGGATTCAATGACAGCTCCTAATTTGGAATCATCTGCAAATGTAGTCAGCCAGAGATCACTTACATTGGCCTTGACCTCAGAGATGTAAGTACCAAAAAGGAGCAGTCCAAGGACTGATCCCTGAGGGACTTCACTTGTGACTGGCCTCTTTGTAGAGCTGGACTCCCCTATTCTAACTTTCTGGGTCCTGTCTCTGAGCCAGCTAGCTATCCAACTGGTGACATATGAGTTTGTACCTAACCTCTTGAGTTTGTCAATAATGCCCGAGTGGGGTATTGTGTCAAATGCCTTGGCCAGGTCAAGGTAGGCAGTGTGAATGATTTTGCCCTCATCCTTTGCTTTGTTGACCTTCTCAAAGAAGTCCAACAGGTTGAGAGAGCATGATCTGCTCTTCACAAAACCAAACTGGGTTGGGTCCAGTGTCGAGAGTTTTACTGTATTACTATTGATCATTTCCATGATAATTCTTTCCATGACTTTACATATAAGACATGCAAGACTTATGGGTCTTTAGTTTACAGGTTCTGTAGATGGCCCACCTTTGTGCAGAGGGATGACTGTTGCTGTTATCCATTCATGTAACATGAAGCCTGGTTGGAGGCTATAGTTAAATAGCAATTCCAGAGGCCCTGATAGGATATGTTTCCTGCTATTTAGAAGGCATCCTGAGATATTGTCTGGGCCCCTTTGATGTAGTGTTCTTGGCCTTAGAGAGAGCATTAAGGACCTGTTCCCTAGTGAGAGCAGGGGGAGTTATATTACATGGTATTTCCTGAGGGAGGGTTGAGGAGGAGAGAGGGGTAAAGTTGGAGATGGATTTATCTTCCAGTAGGTTTGCTATATCTTCTGGCTCAGTATAGGTGGCTCCATTTACAATGAGCTCTGCACACAATTGTGTATTGCCTTTGATGTTGCAGACATAGCTAAAGAATGTCTTTTGGTTGTTCTTGGCCTGGGAGGCCAGATTCATCTCAAATTTGGCTTTGGTAGACTTTATTTGTCCTCTGAGATGTTTGTTTAGTTTGATGAGAGTGCTTTTATCCTGCTGGGTGCTACACCTCCTAATTTTGCCATGATATTCTTCCTTCTGTTATACAGGATATTGATTTTGTGATTCCACCAGGGTGGCTTGTTTTTTTAGTTAGTTTTGTACTTCTTCTTGGTGGGTATAGCTGCCTCTATGCAGCTATTAACATGCCTGTACAGGGTTTCTGTGAAAAGTTCTGCATAGGCAACAGTGTTCTCAGGGTTTAATGGGGGCTTGAAATTTTCCCAGGTTATCACTTAATAGCAAGAGGTTAGCCTTAGAGTAGTTCCTGAATATTCCAGGTTTAGCTGGGGGTCCATGTTTTATTTTTTACTTCAAAGGAGATCATTTTGTGGTCTGACCTTACCATGGAAGACATTACATTAGGGCATGTGCAGCACTCTCCCATATTAGTGAGGACCAGATCCAGTATGGCTGCACCCCTGGTTGGGGTATTGACTGTCTGGTTCAGGGAGTTTGTGTTTACAAAATCCGGGAATCTCTGTGCCTGTACATTTGGTGTTGTATGGAATCTTACACAAATGCACTGTATAAGCACATAAACGAGTGCATGGATTGTGCCATCCCCAACAGAACCAAGACAATATCCTCCAAAAAGAAAAAAGCCAATCTGGTGGTCCCCTGCAATAAACAAACTCTACAACAGAAGGAAGAAGCTGTTGCAAAAAAGAGTAAAATCCCAAGAGTGGAGGAACTCCCTGGTCAGCCACAGCAAGACGCTGAGATCCCTCATAAAATCCTCCAAAGCCAGTTATGAAAATAAAATTGTCACTGATTCCAAAGACAACCACAAAGCATTCTACAGCTATGTCAAGAATCTCAATGGCAACACTCAGATCTGCTGGCAGATAGGTTCAGTGCTAACTCCCCCCCCTCGTACCCTCCAAAGGGCCCATCTTAATACCGGAAGAAAGCAAAGCCCCTGTAATAATGGATGAACAAGTAAAGACCGCACTCTCCAAAGCCAAGAACACAGCATCCATGGGACCAGACAGCATCCCAGGCTGCATAGTGCACAAACAACAGAATGAACTGGCATCCCACCTAAGTACCATGTTCAGTCATAGCCTCACCTCAGGCTATGTGCCTACTGAATGGCGCAAAGTGACGGTTATCACTCCACAAAGGGGGTGCCACCACAGACACTGGAAACTACCGCCCCATTAGCCCGACGAGCCTGGTCTGCAAGGCCATGGAACGTATCATCTTGGAGCTTATAAACAAAGATATAGGTGACCTCCAAACCCTGGACTCCACTCAGTTTGGGTTTGTAAAGGGTAGTCCATGTCTACTAAACCTGATTGACTTCTTTGAAGCAGTCACTAAAGCTGTAGACGAGGGCAGGGTAGTGCACACAGCCTATCTTGATCTCGCCAAGGCTTTCAATACCATCCCCCACACTGGAATTATAGATAAACTCACTAAACTGGGCATAAATCCCTGTCACAAGATGGGTGGCCAACTGGCTCACTGACAGAACCCATACAGTGAAAGTAGCCAACTCCAAGTCCAACTCCAGACCAGTGATGAGTGGAGTACTGCAGGGTCCTCTCCTGTTCGGCATCTACTTTTCTGAAGTGCAAGCCAACAGAGAAGATCTTTGGCTAACAAAGTTTGCAGATGACTGCAAACTGGGAGCCTTAATAGAATCACCTAATGATGTAGACATTCTACAAAAGGGCCTCACAGAGATAGATACTTGGTGTTAAAGTCATGGCCTCAAGCTCAGTGCCAAGAAGTGCATTGTCGTCCTCTTTGGCAAAAACTTGGTACCCATGAACTACCACATAGGTGGTAGCTCACTAAACACTGGAAGTGTGATAAGAGACCTCGGGACACAGGTGGACAGTAGTCTCTCCTTTGATAACTACATCACCACAGTAGTCAGGAAATCCTTCTACGTGGCACACCTCATCACAAAAGGGTTCTCCTCTAGAAAAAAGCAGGTCATTGTTCCTCTCTACTCATCAGACCTATTATAGAGTACAATGCCCCATTTGGCATATATCTCACAAGACACCTACAACCATTGAAAAGGCCACAAAAATACCTCACTAAGAGGGTTACCAGCCTCAAACACATGCCATATGCAGACTGTCTCAAAAAACTCCAACTCTACTCCGTCGCATATCGCCTATTCAGAGGTGGTCTCTGCCTAACTCCGAACCACATGCTCCAGGGACCTAAACCTTATCACCACAATAAACAGAACATGCTGGAGGGATAGAGTCCTATCCTAGAGACTTCCCATACTCTGGAACAAACTACCCATTCATGTCAAGCAAAGCTCCTCATTGCCTCTCTTTAAGGAAAATCTTGACGACTGGATGGGAAATAGAAAATTCACCCCGGGGATCACTTCTGCAGCACTGCTTAACAGGGGCAATGGAAAATAATTTTGTTGGGTGGCAAAAGCCAGGGAACTTTTTTGACTAGGCTTATATAAGCTAGGCTTATATAGGCTCCAGGGCCAATAGCCTAGTACCTACCTATGAACTTATGAATAGTGGGGTAATTAAAATTTCCCATGAATATGGTATTGGGTTGGATGGTTAGTGTTTCTAATAAGTTTAAATACATGTATGGGTTTCCTGGGTCATAGAGGGGGACCTATAGCTTGCAAGAAAGTGATATTGGATTTTGCCTGTGGTGATTTGAACATGGAGCAGCTCAAGTGCATTGTGCTGTTTGACCAGCCTTGAGGTATATTTATATTTCATGTAAATAGAGATACCTCTGCCTTTAGTCCCTGTCTGTGCAGTAGCTGGTCTAAATGTGTGGAAGGCATTATAACCTTGCACTGTTGATGGGCTCTTCGCGGCTTTAAACCATGTTTCAGTGACTGCACAGACATCAGCATTGTCTAGGGTGAGGAGATCTTCTAGGGAGTGGATTTTTTTGTTTAGACGTCTAGCATTAAGCAGTAATACCTTTAGATTTACTTGGTTTTGATTTGCTATGTTGGAAGTACTTTCAGTTTGGCATTGCCTAAAATAGGCAGTAGGGGGAAGACAATGTTTTAGCTAATATTCGAAAGCCTAGAGAGGAGAGGTGCAGATCATCCCTGGAAAAGCAGCATGGTCTGTTGACCCTCTACTTTCATGCTGACAAATATTGCACCCCCTTAGAATTACGCCATAAACTAAGCCAGTTATTAAAGTCAATCATCTTTTGTTCCTATTGTGGCATCATCCTTGCAGAAGATAACATGCTGCTCAATGCTAGGCTCATACCAGCCTGAGACACATATTCTGAGAGCTCTGTGATGTCTGTCTTCATATAGTTTAGGGAGGTATGTTTAGGTCATTTACTCTCACATGGGCTATGACTAATTCATACTGGTACTTGTGGTCCAATGACCTGAGTGCATTCGTAATGTGGCAGATCCTAGCCCCTGTTAAGCAACTGACCGTGACTTTCTCCTTACTCAGCCTGGTGAGAGGGACATCATTGTGTCTCACGATGGAGTCAACAATGACCAGAATTTTGGCTTGTGTGCTGGCTTGCCTCATGGGCTTAGAGGTAGAGCCTCCATGACATGTGGCTCTATGTGTTGATATGGGTGTTGTTTTGATAGAGTGCATTTGGGGCTGATGAGGGTATTTGTTATGTGTACTTTGTCTAGGAGGTTTTTGTGGTTTAAGAAGGTTACATTTAAGTGCCTCAGCATATGTGGGTCTATATGTCTGCTTTGAATTGTATGTGATTGGTGCAGTGTGTGTACTACTGACAACCTTATTGACATTAAGAGTACTTTTATGTGAGAGTTTTGCCTCCAGTGACATTGTGTAAATACATCTCTCACATACCATATCAGTTTGAGAATTAACTGGTTGTCAGTAAACATGAGGCAATTTCTATATTGCCTTAGGATGTCCATATCCACCAAGATGGTAATGGCGACAGTGGGAAAGTTCATATCCATGGCAACAGACCCTTTTTATTGATTAGATAGCTGGAGTGAGAATATAAAGCAATGTCAGGAGTGTTTGGTTTGGAACTCTGGGAACAGTGCTTGTCACTATAAACTAGTTGTCCTGTGTGCAACTAGGTATTGGAGAAATTTCAGTTGTGCTTTTACAGGGAAAATATCACTCAAGGTGTCTGAGTCTGTACACGGCATGGCTAAACACTTGAGGGGAAACTAATACATAGACCCTGAAAATTTAAGGATGAAGTATTTAGGCAGATATTCTGAAGTTAGAAACAAATCAAGCAGTACTTACTGAAAACAAATAGTTAACTTGTCAAGAATGCTGAAAAAAGGGGAGTCGTATGAATGGCTACTGCTTGGCTACTACTTGAGCTGGTCTCATCGCAGCTTTGCTCTGCTGGGATACAATGCTCCTTTGCGTCTTCTCTCACCAGAAGCACCAATCCAAGAAGAGAAGCAGGCCACAGCCTGTTTGGTGATCCACTGTATTGTCCTAGATGATGCAAGGGTCTGTAGGCAAGTTGTAGCCTTTTCCTAGTAGATGCCTTTAATAGCAACCAGACCAATCAGGACAATTAAGCACAGACACTCACTGTCCAACCAGAAACAGTCAGGAATCAATGCACTCTGCTCCTTCTCTCACCAGGAGCAGAATATAAACACAAATTCCAAGCTGTCACATATGAAGCAATTATTAGGCTTTCTGGTGATTAGCAGTCTCCAGGAAATAATGTCCCTGTTCTCCTTCTCTTACCAGGAGAAAACAGAATCACTAATCCCAAGATGACTACTGAGAGGTAGAATGTGGGCTGTCCAATAACTGGTTGTCTTGCAATAGCTGTTTTAAGGTAAGATGAAAAAATGGGTTAATATTATAAACACTGCAGTGTGCACTAAGCAGTTAGTATGAAAAAGAGGGTAACTAAAGTTTCAGCTGTCTAAGCAGAGAAACACTACTTTTAAAACAGCAAGATAGATTGAATGGGGGTGGGGACTTTTGTTTTCTGGCTCTATGGAATACAGTGGGGATGGCCAATAAATTTAAACAGTTGAATGGGAGAGTTTTCACAAAATGATTATTTTGTTCTTACTCACAACAGCCAGTGAAAGGGGACAGGGAAGGAGATATGTGGTCAAATTAACATGAGGCAGGTAACTAGAAAGACAGTTGTGTTTAAGAACATGACAGCAACAGGGTGAGAGGGTGGGCAAAATTCTGCGTGACTCAAGCGACACAGCTGTGGTCTCTTTACAAGTTTTAATATGCAGTTGAAAGCAGAATACACAGTGTAAAGAAAACAAATCACAGTATAGAAAATAGAAGAAGGCAATAAAGTAATAGAAAATACAAGAAATCAAAAGCAAACTAACCTTTCCCCTCACAGCAAGTTGTGGCAGAGTCTGGGTGAGCTTTTCCAGTCCACAGACTCTGTGTCTAATTGTTACTGATGAATAACCCAAATAACCACAGATCATTTTTATGGAATGCAGCACTACTGAAAATAATATTGCAATCTTCTGGACATGTTAAGCAAAAAATAGCTTACCTGAATAGATTTGTACTGATAACTGGTGACCAGTCATGTCTAAATAATTTAAAATATTTATAAAGAATTAAACATTTTACCTCTAGTCCTTATCATTTAGCCAGAGATGGGTTATCACAAAGATTTGTGCAAACATTTAGGAAAGCTGTTATTGCCAGGTGTCGTCACAAGCTATTAAAGCACAGTAGTGATCATTTTATTTGCATACTGAAATGTTAAGCACAGGAAGCTACTGATATACCAGCAACGCTATTCCTAAGTTGAAACTCGATGTCCCAGCTAGACTTAGTAAACAAGATGTCAGAAGAATAGTACAGAAACAGCAGTTCTGGGATATCATTGACATACCAGCCAGAAGTTTTAGTATTAGGCAGCATGCTCTAACATGTGGCTGACAAATAAGAATGAGGAAAAACTGTTTCAAGATCAAAGCCACTGTTGTGTACAGGTGTAGTGGATGAAGACATACAGAGAATCATGCTGATCAAATTCAGGGTACAAGGTTTACCAAATATTTGTTACCTGTTGCAAGGCAATCAAATTTTCAAAAACATCCAGGTCTCCTATGCTACACACAACCAAGGGCAGCAACAGTATTCCCTGGAGAGGATGAATGACAAAGGATGTATTACAATACTAATGGGTGGACAAAACTGTACACTCAATAAGGATAGATAACAAATGGTGTACCCTAAAAGGGATAGATGACCAGGGTGGATTCCTGTAGACTCATTGAGGGAAATTTCAGTGACTCTCAAATCTCCAAAATGGTTTCACTGAATGTAAACTATTTTTTTCTGCAGGAAGCAAGTACTCCTGCCCTTCCCCTCATGGGGGGAAGCCTATCTTTCCATAACCTGAATGTATGGGGAGCCCATATTTCTCCATAATCTGAATATATGGGGAGCCTCTGTCTCTTTATAACCTGAATATATGGGAAGTCCCTATCTCTCCATAACCTGAATATATGGGGAGCCCCTATCTCTCCATAACCTGAATATATTAATTCCATGGTCATTCAGAAGTTGGTAAAGGACAATATAAGTTTTGTTTTATGCAGGTTTTCAGCAAAACCATTTCAGAGATTTGGGACTGTCAGAAATCATATTTGTGGCAGTTGTCACTTTCTCACCAGGGTTATGTCCCTAGAAAGATAGAGGACAACATCCTCCCACCATGATAGATCTCATCAAGATGTAGTGTAAAATAGGTGGTGTGCCTAGTTTGACAGACCAAGGATCAGGGATAACCAGTTTCATTGGCCAAAGTTGGATGACCTTAACATATATAATCAAGATTCCCACACAGAAGACAAGGTTGTGGGTGCATACTTACCTTTTGAGTTGATGTTAGCCCTTGATTAAACAGAATGGAGCCCCAGAGATGCCATTTAGAGTGCTTCAGGACCACCTCTGCCCTTGCAAAGATTGAGCGTATGTGGTGGTGGAATATTGCTGTAAACTTAAAATCTAATTATGGCAATTACAAGCTGGCACAAATTAGATTTTTGTTTGCTGTGGATAGTAAACATTATCAGGCAACTTGATAACATTTGTCTTTTGGTACTGGTGTTAGGAACTGCATAACTGAATACTCTCTTTGTTACTGTTTTATAGAACGTAGAAGCTGAGCATATCCCACTATTACCATTTAATATTCAAACTCTTTCTGCATTGTTAGAATTGATAATAATATCCAGGTATTATTGTCTTTATTTATGTAAGGCTGCATTTTAGTATTTACTCTTCCTATAACCAAAGATTCATACTTAAATGCATTATGAGTTTTCCTCCCAAGATGTATAAGAGCTCAAGGAGTTATAGTTTTTACTGCTGCTGCTGTAAAGGCTTTTATATGCCCATACATATGTGGTTAATACATCTTCAATAATGTTCAAACTGCAAGTAAATAGCAGCGCTAATTTCTTTCTCTGGCATGTGTATTTGTTAAAGAGTATAAATGTAGCTCAGATGTAACAAGCAGCGCAGTGGTGCAGTGGTTAAAGTTGTTGCTTCACAGCAACAGGTTCTCTGGTTCTGTTCTCAGCTGGAGTGCCTTCTGGGCGGAGTCTCCATGTCTTCCCACATTTGCATGCGTTTCCTCTGGGTACTCTGGTTTCTTTCCACAGGCATATGTTTGGAGTGTTTCTTCTGGGGCATCCGCTGAAAATAAGCTCTGTCCTAGTCTGTCTTTCCTGGTCAACAAATGTTAAATAAATATTTGTAATTCTTGGCACAGTACTTCACACAACTGAATGTGACACTTCATGAGTCCGAGATGCAGGAAAATAGAAGGTAATAAGGTAATGGCAAAACTGTCCTTTCAGGATGTCAACCTTGATAAGTTGTTTATTTTTTTAGCTAGTGTTTTAGTATTAAAACAAACAACTACTGCACCATGAAAGTTTTTATTTATTGTTAAACTTGCCTTGTTTTACTTAATGAAAAATAATGGAAGGTAGAAATTTGAAATAATGGAATCCTGAGTGGCTGCACACAGAGAAACAAGACTGGCTGAAGGGGCCAGAAATAATTTAGGCAGAAAGGAAGTTATTTATTTATTTGTTTATTTATTTTGACTGCTGCGAATCTATCCGGGATTTCACTGTGAGTTGAGACTGATAACCTGTTAATGTACATATGAGCTAAGAAAAACAGTAGTGCAGAGTTATGGAATGGGAAGGCAGTCATGCATAAATTACATCATAGTATGATCTGTCCATTTATACATCATGACATCAGCCTTAGAGAATCTTGGCAAATTATTGACTTACATGTAGAAGTTTGCCTTAACTAGACAAGCACCTGCTCCCTTCTGTGCTGCAGGGTAGCATTACTTACTTATGTATACAACGACTTATCTGGATTAGAACAGGCAGATAAATTTCTAACATCAAACTGTTTGTGTTTTATGGAATTTGAGAATGAGCATTGTTATTGTTCCCAACAACAAGCTGCACTTCAACTACTTTGTTTAAAGCTGAGGGAAGTTAAAGTGAGCAATTACATAGCAGATTAGGTTGCAGATTATAGATGCTACTATCATTTCTTAGCATGTTTCTTTGTAAAAAATACCTACAAGCTTTTTTTCCTTGTGATAACTGTGCAAGGCTCATCAGAGACAAAGACTTGTTTTCTTGTGTGAGTTGGAAACTCTCAGTATGTTTTAGGAACTTGATCACAGTCATATTGTGCGCAGGTGGAGGCTGTGAGACCCAAACTCAGGTTGACTGTACAAAATAGATTAAAAGACCTGAACTTGCATCCCGAAAGAAAATATCTAATTTTAGCTATAGTGGATTTTTATTGCTAATTTCAAAGTCATGTCTTGTTATGGAAAACCTGACATGGAGTATGATACAACATCTTCAATGATTACTGGGCTTTAACCCATCTCAAGCTATAAAATACATATGCTTATTCAGTATCAAAAAGTATATTATAAGAGGATATTTAATGTAGACTTATAGGAAATATTGTCAGTCTTCCTGATGATCCTTTTGTAACCTTTGTTACTATAAAGACCTGTTGTCTATGTAGTGTTTCTCCTGTTTTAGCCTCTGGCTATCATTAGCTCAGTTACAAGATCTCCTC